>NW_007737269.1:37335-40438 GCF_000696425.1 Galeopterus variegatus | reverse complement strand
GAAGCAGTTATTACTCAGAATCACTTTCCCATCATAACTCTGAGTTTAACCGTAAAGGATGAACTTGAGAAGTCTCCCCTCTGGGAGCTGAGCTGCTCATAACGCTGGAGAGCACAGCGTGTGCCCTGCAAAGGTCACTGCTATCCTCTCTTGCCCTTCACCAGTGGCGTCGGTCCAGCAAACCAGCACCAGGGTGGGGGCTGGTATTTCTTAGTTGAGATGAGATTACAAGTGGGGTAAAGTCATCCTGGAAACCAGTGAATCAGCCCCTAAGTGGGAATATGGGTGGGGCTACTCTGTCAAGGGCAATGTCTGAACAACATCCAGGCCAAGCACTGCTCACCTTTCTTTCTGAGGACAAGCGACCCCTGGGTCAGGTCTAGGCCGCTGGAGCCTCCCTCACCCCTCTCTGGAAGCCGGTGGGGCAGGGGCACTGAGCCGAGGTTGTGGAACTGCACCCCTCTTTCCTGGCAGCCTCTCTCCAGTCCTGTCCCCAAACCAAACACTCCAGGCACCCTCATTGTGTTCCTTTGCCCATGTTTCCAGTTCCAGGACCTCGATTTTTAAAAAAAAATTATTTTAGTGTTAAAAGCACTTATTAAGATCCTAGAGTGGCTTAAAAGAAGACATAAGGTTGACAACATCTCAGTAGGCTTCACTGGAACCGTGACACCTATTTGGATGAGCCTGTCTCCCAGCCTGCTCCAAAACATGCGTTCTGAACAAGTCTTGCCCAAGAAAGAATAAAACTTTTTCACTTTACAGTGCTTTTTAGTTTCAACTCCCTCCCAACACCATAATGACTCACGTGGTATGACCTGGACAGGATGTTGTGATGAGGAGAGGGGGGAGGCGTCATTTGGAGGTCGTGACCTTCGGTGGGGGGACAGCGCTGTCTTGGGTCTCCTCTCCTTCCTCCTCTTTGTGAGCAGCTGCCTTCGCGAGGCCCTCCGGCTGTGAGCTCTCATGGAATCCAAACCTTACCAGACGCTGGGGACCAGTGGTATCGTGCAAGTCCGAAAAGTTGGTTTAAAAGTGAAGAGATCAGATGACTAATGCAGTTAGTGCAATTTAGGCAAAATGTTCTGAGACACAGGGGAATGTGTGCACCAGGGTTCTCGGGAAACAGTGGAGAGGTATTCACTTGAAGAGCATCGCTACCATTGAGGCACAGAGCCCAGAAAATCCTGCCTCTTCCCTTGGGTGATGGTGGACAACTCTTCTTCCTGGAGCTTGCTGGTAACTAATATGCCAAGTCCCAAGAGGACTAGAGAAGTCTCCCCTCTGGGAGCTGAGCTGCTCATAACGCTGGAGAGCACACCATGCGCCCTGCAAAGGTCACTGCTATCCTCTCTTGCCCTTCACCAGTGGCGTCAGTCCAGCAAACCAGCACCAGGGTGGGGGCTGGTATTTCTTAGTTGAGATGAGATTACAAGTGGGGTAAAGTCATCCTGGAAACCAGTGAATCAGCCCCTAAGTGGGAATATGGGCGGGGCTACTCTGTCAAGGGCAATGTCTGAACAACATCCAGGCCAAGCACTGCTCACCTTTCTTTCTGAGGACAAGCGACCCCTGGGTCAGGTACAGGCAGCTGGAGCCTGCACTCACCCCTCTCTGGAAGCTGGTGGGGCAGGGGTACTGAGCCGAGGTTGTGGAACTGCACCCCTCCTTCCTGGCAGCCTCTCTCCAGTCCTGCCCCCAAACCAAACACTCCAGGCACCCGCATTGTGTTCCTTTGCCCATGTTTCCAGTTCCAGGACCTCGATTTAAAAAAAAAAAAAAAAAATTTAGTGTTAAAAGTACTTATTAAGATCCTAGAGTGGCTTAAAAGAAGACAAAAGGTTGACAGCATCTCAGTAGACTTCACTGGAACCGTGACACCTATTTGGATGAGCCTGTCTCCCAGCCTGCTCCAAAACATGCATTCTGAACAAGGCTTGCCCAAGAAAAAATAAAACTTTTTCACTTTACAGTGCTTTTTAGTTTCAACCCCCTCCCAACACCATAATGACTCACGTGGTATGACCTGGACGGGACGTTGTGATGAGGAGAGGGGGGAGGCGTCATTTGGAGGTCGTGACCTTTGGTGGGGGGACAGCGCTGTCTTGGGTCTCCTCTCCTTCCTCCTCTTTGTGAGCAGCCGCCTTCGCGAGGCCCTCCGGCTGTGAGCTCTCATGGAATCCGAACCTTACCAGACGCTGGGGACCAGTGGTATCATGCAAGTCCAAAAAGTTGGTTTAAAAGTGAAGAGATCAGATGACTAATGCAGTTAGTGCAATTTAGGCAAAATGTTCTGAGACACAGGGGAATGTGTGCACCAGGGTTCTCGGGAAACAGTGGAGAGGTATTCACTTGAAGAGCATTGCTACCATTGAGGCACAGAGCCCAGAAAATCCTGCCTCTTCCCTTGAGTGATGGTGGACAACTCTTCTTCCTGGAGCTTGCTGGTAACTAATATGCCAAGTCCCAAGAGGGACTGGTTGCCCCAAAGCTTCAAAATGCTGTAGTGAGTGACAGGCAGGGGTGGGTGAGCCTGCTCGGGCCTGCAAATAACCCACCATGGCACTGATGGTGTCCCACCACGGCACTGATGGTGGCCGCTTGGCCTGGGCCACTGTGGGCAGCACAGAGGCCACCCAGAGTTAGATGACTAATTCAATAGCCATTTACTGGGTCCTATTCATTGAGGTCTCTGATTCATTTGGGGGGAGTCTTCTCTTCTCTAGGCTAAGTTTTCTCTGCCGTATCCTATATAACCTGGATTCAGTATCTGTACACACCTTTGGTGGCCCACCCTAGTTTGTCAAAATCCCACCACAGGAAAGTGCAAATGTCCATGATTCTGGTGCAGAATCCACCAGACGAGGACACACTGTACTCTGGCAGGACGTTGCAATCGCCACGGGGAGGCTAGGTCCCTGTGTTTGCAGTCCCCTCTCACCACGGCTCACGCTGGAGCCCGTCTCGTCCCAGAACCCTGTCTATAGTTTTCAAAAGGGGGTTAAGCTAGAGGGTGAGTGGTCCTCTGTGGGGTGCAGGGCTCCGAGCAAATCAACTTGAGGACCCAGCCTCCTCTGCCCTGTCCCAGCATTCTCATCCTTGT
>NW_007737269.1:35281-36511 GCF_000696425.1 Galeopterus variegatus | reverse complement strand
TTGATAAGAGCAGTCTAACTGGAATGAGATGATATCTCATTGTGGTTTTAATTTGCATTTCCCTGATTAGTGATGTTGAGCATTTTTTCACATGCTTGGTGGCCATTTGTATGTTTTCTTTTAAGAAATGTCTGTTCAGGTCCTTTGCCCATTTTTTAATTGGGCTATTTGCGTTTTTTGTGTTGAGTTGTTTAAGTTCCTTGTATACTCTGGATATGAGCCCTTTGTCTGGTGCGTAGTTTGCAAACACCTTCTCCCATTCTGTGGGTTCTCTCTTCACTTTGTTGACAGTGTCCTTTGCTGTGCAGAAGCTTTTTCATTTGATGTAGTCCCGTTTGTGCATCTTTTTCTTTGGTTACCTGTGCCTTCGTCGTATTGCTCAAAAAAGTACGGCCCGTTCCCATTTCACGTAGCATCTCTCTTATGTTTTCTTCCAGTAGTTTCACAGTTTTGGGTCTTAAATTTAGGTCCTTGATCCATTTTGAGTTGATTTTTGTGTATGGTGAGATAGGGGTCTAGTTTCAATCTTCGGAATATGGATATCCAGTTTGTCCAGCNTTTTCATGATCAAGCTTTTTAAAATTTATTTTTAATGTTTATTTGTACATATGTGTGGGGTGCCAATGCATAGGTTTATTTCGGGGCTGCAGTATGATTTAAATACTCTGCAGTGTAGTTACACAGCAAGTGACAGAACCACGTTTTTTTGTCTGTTTGTTTTTTTAGATTCCACATATGAGTGTTATCACGTGGTATTGGTCTTTCTGTGCCTGACTTACTTCACCTAACATGATGGTTTTCAGTTCCACCCATGTTGCTGCAAATGATAGGGTATCAGTTTTTTCATGCTGAGTGGTCTTCCATTGCGTATATATACCACAATTTTTTTTATCCATTCATCCATCGATGAGCATTTAGGTTGATTCCGTCTTTTGGCTATTGTAAATAGTGTTGCAATGAACTTGGGAGTGCAGGTGTCTTTTTGATATATTGATTTCATGTCCTTTGGGCATATACCCAGTAGTGGGATAGCTGGGTCATGCGGTAGATCTCTGAAGAACCTCCACACTGTTTTCCACAGTGGCTGTACCAATTTACCTTCCCACCAACAACGTAGGGGGGTTCCCTTTTCTCCCTATCCTCACCAGCATTTGTTATTTTTTGTCTTGTTGATAAGAGCAGTCTAACTGGAATGAGATGATATCTCATTGTGGTTTTAATTTGCATTTC
>NW_007737269.1:31351-34000 GCF_000696425.1 Galeopterus variegatus | reverse complement strand
TGTATGGTGAGATAGGGGTCTAGTTTCAATCTTCGGAATATGGATATCCAGTTTGTCCAGCACTATTTGTTGAAGAGGCTGCCCTTTCCCCACTCTATATTCTTGGCACCTTTATTGAAAATCAGTTGGCTGTGTGTGTAGGTTTATTTCGGGGCTAGAGTATGATTCAAATACTCTGTAGTATAGTTACCCAGTAAGTGACAGAACCAGGACTGAAGTCCAGATGGTTTCATTCGAAGGCCATTGCTTATAGAAAGACTGAGTTTTTAAAATAAAGCAGAACTGAATAGCGTAGTCAAAGCACACACCCTGAAGAAGAGGACAGCAATTCGTGTAGAGAAGCAGCATGGGTGCCTGTCCTGGGCAGTGCAGTGGAACCAAGAAAGTCTTATCATTGTGAATTTCTATTGCTCTTTAGGCCCAAGGAGCTGGGGACTTCTGGGACAACGTAGTTTCAAACATCTGGGAAGACTGCCTCATTCTTGAGGGCTCAAGTCTAAAATACATTTAAGACCTCACCAATAATTTCCAAACAAGTAAACCATCTCCCCAAAGAGGAGGAGCTGATCTGATAAACATCCTTATCCTTACACAGAAATTGAAAGTAGATTGACTATATCCTGAATAAGCCTTATTTCAGGGAATACCTTACCTATTTATGATAATCCTACATCAAACAAAATGCTGCTTAAATGAAATACATTTACCCTGGGGCCACTCTGTGAAATTGTCTTATGGAGCCAGCTTCAACGGGTAAAGGATGGCCCTTCAGTCACGCATCATGTAAGCTAAATGGATTTTGAAGGCCCTATTAAACTCTGGACAATTTTTAAAATTGAGGGTGGTGATGGTTAAATGCAGATTTGAAGTGAACTAGAAATTATGATGCAAAGAAAATGCAAAGCCCCTCACCACTGCATGGGGGAAGTGGCATCAGACTCACTCTCCAGAGCTGTTATAATCTGAGCAGAAATGGGACCATTAAGAGTGGACTCATTATCTTTCCCTATGGAAAAAGAAATGGCATCTATAATCCAAATAGTGACACCTGAATCAAGATAGTCAATTTTTTGTTTAGTTCTAGTATCCTACAGTCAAATTCAAAGAACTGTTATCTGAGAGGAGATTAGAAAGCACAAATTGGAGATGGGAGAGAAAGGTTCCAAATACACTGCTTTTTAATGAATATTTCTCTAAGTTTTATTTCATGTTTTCTCATCTTGTTAATGCAATCACATGGGTATAACCCAAGCTTCTGCGGAGTGTGCTGAGCTGTGTGGTGCAGGGTGGCTTCCAGGGCCAAGAGGAAAGAACTCTCATCGCTCCTGCCCAGTGCTTCCAGGGCTGCACCCAGAGCTGTGTGCACTTTACAGACATTTCCCAAGTTTGCACTAATCATCGGTTGCACAACACCCTCTCTTCTCACTCTGTGTGGTACATTTGCCGCTAAATGCAAATGCTGAGCCCAAAAGGTGGCCAGTAGAGGAGTTGCCATATATAGAAGGATTTCTCAATTACTGAACTTCAACCCCATTGTTTATTTTATTCTTAACTTCTTTAGACTGTCCTTGAACATGAGTTAATGGCAAGCAGAAATAGAAGCTGTGTTGCATCACCATATGCTTTACATACATCAATAAAACCAACCGCTTGACCAAGATTCTCTACATTTGTATATCACCTACCTGTGCCAGGTGTCGATAGCTGCAGGGACAAGTGTGGACCTTGTCATTTTGCCCCTCTGCCCCCTGCAGCCCCTCCGCCCAGCTTCTCTGGGGGTCCTCTAACAACAACCTGTACTTCTCCTTCATAGACTCTTCCAGCTGTGACTTTGTGGGTAATGATTTGTGTAAAGCCTGTCTTCCCGACTAAACGGTAGGCCCCAGGAGAGCAGGAACAACATCAGTCTTATTACCACTGCATCCTCAGGCTGAGCACACTACATGTGACTGCCCCTCCGCCCAGCTTCTCTGGGGGTCCTCTAACAACAACCTGTACTTCTCCTTCATAGACTCTACCAGCTGTGACTTTGTGGGTAATGATTTGTGTAAAGCCTGTCTTCCCGACTAAACGGTAGGCCCCAGGAGAGCAGGAACAACATCAGTCTTATTACCACTGCATCCTCAGGCTGAGCATACTACATGTGACTCCAAATCAGTGCTCAATTTATGCTTGTTGAATGAATGAATGAATGGATGGATGGATGGATGAAAGAGTGGTGGGCCAAGACCTCTGCTGATGCTGTCCCCAGCTAATCGCTGCTTCATGACTGTGTTCCACAAGGTGCCCCAGTCGCACTGTCTGGGCTCCAGAATGGTACACTGCTTCTATTTTTATCACATCCTCCTTTATTCCCCTGGGGAAGCTGTCATGATGAATTAATCACAGTTTCTCACTCTCCCACTACCACACCACCTGCTAAACCCCGTCTATGGACCAAGGTCAAATTCCCATCCTCAGGGTTCCTGAGCCCCAGGAAAATCACAGGGTGTACTTAGACCCCACCCCCACTTAGAATCTTCAAAGCAAGCTTTTCAGACTCTAGTGGCATCAGACTCACCTGCAGGGCTTGTTAAAACACAAATAGACAGACTTTACCCCCAGAATTTCTTCAGTAAGTCCAGGGTGAAGCCCATGAATTTTCATTTC
>NW_007737269.1:27633-30641 GCF_000696425.1 Galeopterus variegatus | reverse complement strand
GTGGCCTTTTCAGGCCCTGCAGGATCTGATTGATCAGCCTGAATACGTTCTTTATCTTGCATGTTTGAGAGTCTGAGGCTGGCAGGGCACTGAAAGCCCCCAGCTCACACATGAATGCAGCCTCGTGGACTCCGGGATTGAGTGCTGCTTCCCCAGGAGCTAGATAGCAGGGGATTCGCCGTTAGCAGCATTTGGTGCAGTGCAAGGCAGTGCCCGTCACCGTAAAATGCAAACTCCTGCAGGAGCCTGGATGTTAGCTGGGGCCTGAGAAGAGGTGGGAGAAGGTGGCCTGGACCCCTTCAGAACTGCAGAGAAACCCCTCCGGGCGACCCAGGAGGTGAGGCCACCTGTATGCTCAAATAACTCTTTTTCTGTTTTCTCTGGAGCCTCCCAGAGCTCCTCCCCCACACCCTTAATGGTGCAGGTCCAGCTGAGCAGCACCCAGCAGAGCCCTCCCCTGCAGAAGAGGCCAAGGTGACGGCAGACTCGCTTGGGTGATTCCTTCGGAAGGGGTGCCACAGCCCCCATGCCCCAGCCCCTCACCACTGCACAGGGGAAGGGGCTGGCTGTTCCTCCTCACCCTAGGCCAGGCAGCAGGGCTTCAGTGGTTGCTGGGCTGGCCTCGGATACATCCACTGGATTAAGGTGTAGAGGGGTGCCTGTGCCCCGTTGCCCACTAGCCCTGAGGCCTGGAGTGGGGGACCAGCTTCATCTATCATAGGGGGCAGTTCCCTGGAGATCAGATGTGAGGGGCCCCAGGGGCCGCCTGCAAAGGTGTGGCAATCCCCAGAGGGTGGACCCCAGGGCCAGGTGCTGAAGGGGACTTCAGAAGCGGCCCCCAGCAGGGCATTCTGGGAACTGCAGTAGGGGCTGGCCGTGTGGGAATCACTGAGAAACAACACCCCAGAACCCCCAGAGAACGACTTTGAGCATCGGCCAAGCCCAAGGGCCATCAAAGCAGAGCATGCAGTCCAGGCACGGAAGCCTTTGTCCCCTCCTCGCACAGGCTGGAACCTCTGGGGGGCAGGGTGAGGGGGGAAAAGCCCCCATTTGCCTCCCCGTGCAGGCCTAGGAGCAGGCGAACATTCACTTCAAATTAAGTTTGGAGTAATATACGTTAGACTGAACCTTTTCTTAATTGAATGAGACTGTTCTTGCAGCTCGAGGGCCAGAAGAGGCTTGAGGCGTGCTGAGACTTAAGCGAGGTCCCGGGAGAGAACTAGCCCAGGCAGCAACCTCCAGACCAAAGAGTCCAGATCCTTGGGGACAGTGGCATGTGGAGCCTAGCTCCTTTCTTACACCAGGTGTGTTTATCTATTTATAACGTTTTCTTTTCCATATCAAGGGATAGACTTTCTTCCTTTCCATAGTCAAAGCTCACATTTGTCACGCATTTTACTACATGCCAAGAAGTGTGCTGATCATTTAAATGTACGTTTTCTAGCTGAATTCTCAAGCAGTCCTACAAGGTACTGTCATCTATTGTCAAGGAATCTCAGGCACAGAATTGCTAGAACCCTGGAAGAGGGATGACAGAATCTGTTTGTTGTTGTTTGGGGCTGGCTGGTACCAGGATCCAAACCGTGACCTTGGTGTTACAACACCACGCTCTAACCAACTGAGCTAACAAGCCAGCCCTGGAACCTGAGTTTTAATTCTCTGCAACAGCAGTTCTCAAACAGGGCAATTAGCACCCCCAGGGGCCATTTGGCAATGTCTGGAGACATTTCTGGTTGTCAAAACTTGGGGGGCCTGGGGTGGTGCTTCTGGCATCTAATGAATGGACACCAGAAATGCTGCTACACACCCTACAAAGCACAGGACAGCCCCCTACAAGAAAGAATTATCTGGCCCCAAATGTCAATACTGCCGAGGCTGACGGTATTTTATTTTTCAAATGGAAATAGTTTTTTTTTTATTATAAAAGTAATACATCATTATAAAAAATTAGTACAGAAAAATAGACGTTAGAAAATGAAAATGACCTGTAACCTCACGCACCAGAGATAACTATGGTTAATATGTTTGTTTACATGTGTTCAGATTTGTCTTCTGTGGACATGCACACATACAGATTTTTCTTCTATGCAGTCTTTTGTTCTTTATGTTTTTCCCTTTGCAAAAATGAAATCACGTTGTAGAGGCTGATCCCTAAGCCTACATTTTCACTTAACCATACGTTGGGTTTCACAATACATGTTGTAGACTTTTCCTGTCGGTAAACACAGAGCAAAACTAACTGGTTCTCAGAGAGGCCATCCTGCCTCATATCAAGAGTTGGAAATCTGTGAGGTTTTTTTGGGTTGGGGGCTCCTGGCATTTAGCGGGTGAGGGTTCAGAGATGCTGGGCATCCTATTTTGGGCAAGTCCCCCCCATAGACACTATTCCACATAATTTTTAAATATCCCATGCAGGCATTCACATANAGTCCAGGCACGGAAGCCTTTGTCCCCTCCTCGCACAGGCTGGAACCTCTGGGGGGCAGGGGGAGGGGGGAGAAGCCCCCATTTCCCTCCCCGTGCAGGCCTAGGAGCGGGCGAACATTCACTTCAAATTAAGTTTGGAGTAATATACGTTAGACTGAACCTTTTCTTAATTGAATGAGACTGTTCTTGCAGCTCGAGGGCCAGAAGAGGCTTGAGGCGTGCTGAGACTTAAGCGAGGTCCCGGGAGAGAACTAGCCCAGGCAGCAACCTCCAGACCAAAGAGTCCAGATCCTTGGGGACAGTGGCATGTGGAGCCTAGCTCCTTTCTTACACCAGGTGTGTTTATCTATTTATAACGTTTTCTTTTCCATATCAAGGGATAGACTTTCTTCCTTTCCATAGTCAAAGCTCACATTTGTCATGCATTTTACTACATGCCAAGAAGTGTGCTGATCATTTAAATGTGCGTTTTCTAGCTGAATTCTCAAGCAGTCCTACAAGGTACTGTCATCTATTGTCGAGGAATCTCAGGCACAGAATTGCTAGAACCCTGGAAGAGGGATGACAGAATCTGTTTGTTG
>NW_007737269.1:25015-25884 GCF_000696425.1 Galeopterus variegatus | reverse complement strand
ATGTGTATTGGTTGTATTACCTATGAATTTTGTTTCAGGATAGAAAGGGGAGCTGTTTTAGTCCATTTTCTGCTGCTATAACAGAAAACCACAGACTTGGTAGTTTATAAAGAAAAGAGATTTATTTGGCTCACATTTCTAGTGGCTGGGAGGTCCAAGATCAAGGGTCTGCATCTAGTGAGGGCCTTCTTGCTATATCATTGTTGGGCTGGACCACAGACCCCTCTGCTGTGCAGGTCCTGAGTCAGGTAAGTGAAAGAAAAACTGAGTAGCCAACGGCAACATGGACATGCTTTATTCTTCAGATGTGAGCTCCACCGACCAGTGGTTCAGAGCCACTGCCTTCCACACTGAAAGTACACAATAGTGGCAATGAGCCAAGGGGACATGGGCACGTGTGCACTAACTCTGCTCTTACGTGACTTGTTTTCAACGGATGTGCTGAATCATACCCAGCTGGATATGAGGTGAGGGGGCCTGACCAAACCAACTCCACTTTCCTCACACTCCACTCCTTCAGGGTCTCTCCCCTTACAATCTATGCATCTGTGATCTTCCGTGATGTTCCCTTAGCNAGTCCCCCCCATAGACACTATTCCACATAATTTTTAAATATCCCATGCAGGCATTCACATAGTTGAAAAGCCTGCTTAGAATAATCTGAGCCAAGATACAAACTGCATTTTAATTTAGAACAATGAATTTTTGCATGTTTTTAACATATACTATGTTTTCCAGTAATATTGAGAGATGTTAAGGGAGGATTGTACCTTGCTTTGCTCATTTTGGAAAATTCCGTCATGCTGTACTGAAATCTGAGCTTCCAGTGCACACACCTGAAGAATCTGCTGTCCTGGCTGGGACGTTCA
>NW_007737269.1:21725-23820 GCF_000696425.1 Galeopterus variegatus | reverse complement strand
TCTGCTCTTACGTGACTTGTTTTCAACGGATGTGCTGAATCATACCCAGCTGGATATGAGGTGAGGGGGCCTGACCAAACCAACTCCACTTTCCTCACACTCCACTCCTTCAGGGTCTCTCCCCTTACAATCTATGCATCTGTGATCTTCCGTGATGTTCCCTTAGCAAGGACGGCTGACCCTGGCAGCCATGTAACCTCTGTACTTATTGTACATTCAACACACCTTGAGGCTTGTCCCTGTAGCTCTATCCTTTCAACTATTAGCCACGAAAACCCCACTCATGTACATGTCCAGTTAGTAGTCGTCATTGGGGTGATTTTCCATGGGAATCCTGCAGCCACACTGGTAGGAAACTCGGTGCATATCCAGCAAGCCGACACATTGGCCCCATGAATGTATATATGTGTCCAGTAGACTCTAGTGCCTGCAGCCACAATACTACAGGTGAAAAGACAGAAAAAATTATTGGCACCAATAGAGGGAGGTCTCATCCCTCTGGCAGAACACATGCCAGCTTACCATCCTGGAAAGAGTGGTTGCAGGAACAGGTGCTGCACCTCTATGCAGCAGAGCCTCCACTGGAGACGGCCCACCCTTGCGGGGGTCTCTCATTTAAGATCCTGACTGTTGGCCATAACTGCCATGTTCACCCCTTCAGGGACGGGGGTTGGGCAGATGGTTTTAGTCCTTTATTCAGAAGACCACTGTACCTCTCAATTATTCCTACTGCCTGGGGAGGATATGGCACATGTAACTTCCACTGAATAGACAACTTAGAAGCCCACTTCTGTACTTCATGTCCAGTAAAGTGGGTTTCATTATCACTCTCTATGACCAGAGGCTGACCACACATGGCTGTAAGGCTATTCAACACCTATATAGTGCTTACCTGTCTAGGGCCTTGCAGGGCCATACAAACAGAAGACCAGTAGCCATATCAATGGCTGTGAAGATATTCCTGTCGTTCTCTGANGCATGCAGCACCCAGTGAGCCATCAAGGGTACATCTGCCCATCAGGGGCATTCTTTCTTGGGTTTGTGCAGCACCCAGCAAGCCATTGACCACACAGTCTTATGGCCAGCATGCTGCATTCTCCAATGTAGCCACCCAGCTACATCGGCTACTGGAACTCTCTTCAGCCATCTTACTTTGGCCAGTGCATCAGCTTCATCATTGCCTGGACTGGTTAAGGGAGAATGTCCTGTGACATGGAAAAGACTTACTTCCTTTCCATGTCCTAATTCCCACAACTCTTGCCACATGGCTCGTCCCCACAGGGGTCAGTGACCTACCAGCCACTGCTGATATTTTCAAGTACATACCTAAAGGGTAAGACACTTATATATGGCCCACTCACATTTTTCCAAATAACCTAGCAGTGTTGGAGCCACCTTGGTTAAATCTTCAAGAGAATCAGAAGTTAGTAAGACATGCTGGGCCTAGTCCCCCAGCCACTAAACCATGACAGATGGTTTGTCTATGCAGGTAGCCTAGGGGTAACACCTGAAAAGTCTAGTGCCTTCCCTCCCAGGTGAAGGCAAATTGATCCTGGCTATCAGCCAAGACTGGGATAGAGAAAAAAGCATTTGCAAGGTCCAGTACATAAATTCTTAGCTGAGTCATCAACTGATCCATTAAGTTGTGAACTGAAGGCACATTTGTGTGCAAAAGCGGCACTACTCTGTTCAGTCCCTGATAGTCCACAGTTGTCCTCCAGGTCCTATCAGGTTTTTTCACTGGCCATACCAGGTGTTAAAGGGACTGTGTGTGGGACAAATGATGCCGACCTTTTCTAGCTCCAATATAGTGGCACCTATCTCTACATGTCCTCCCAGCAGGCAACACTGTTTCACGTTGACCACATGCCTTGGCTTGGGTAATACCTGTAGGTCATTTTTAGCATGTCCCCCCAACACAGGCTTCCCTGTCTGTATCCACAACAGGAATTCTCCAACTGTCATTTGCAGGTGTAGCCTATAAAGTACACCTATACCCAAGATGTATTTGGATACAGGAGATACATACACAGTATATACATGAGGGGGCAATTGTTCAATGCTCAGTGGCAAAGATGCAGCTTTGACTGTAATA
>NW_007737269.1:19243-21212 GCF_000696425.1 Galeopterus variegatus | reverse complement strand
TATAGTGGCACCTATCTCTACATGTCCTCCCAGCAGGCAACACTGTTTCACGTTGACCACACGCCTTGGCTTGGGTAATACCTGTAGGTCATGTTTAGCATGTCCCCACAACACAGGCTTCCCTGTCTGTATCCACAACAGGAATTCTCCAACTGTCATTTGCAGGTGTAGCCTATAAAGTACACCTATAACCAAGATGTATTTGGATACAGGAGATACATACACAGCATATACATGAGGGGGCAATTGTTCAATGCTCAGTGGCAAAGATGCAGCTTTGACTGTAATAGAATGTCCTCCATAGCCATCAACATTCACTGTGGCCCTTGGAAACTTATCTCAGTTGCCACATATCAAGCTACAGTCTGCGCCAGTGCCCACCAGCGCTAACCCATGCTGTACATTTGTCTCAGATCACTATATTGCCAGTTCAACACGAGGCTTCTGATCCTCTTCTGTCCCCAAAAGAGGAGCACCTTGGCCTGGTTCCTAGCCAAAAGAGAATAGTCCATCTGCCTCAGCAGAAATAACCAAAAAATATTTTAAATTCACTGGGCGTACCTTGCCATTTGCTTCTGGATGTTTAATGAAACTCTGTTTGGGGTGCAATTGTTGCCACAAGGCAAATAAGACCACATTTGGTTGCCAGTCAATTTTTTCCCTATCAACTCCTGTCATAAGCAAGTCAAACCGCATCTGCATATGGCTGGTCTTGCTCCGTTCCTTTGGGTAATATCCTGAGCATTTCTTGGCAGTTAAGTGTTCACTACCTTTTGGACCCCTTTTGTTTGTCTCCTCCTCTCTGCCTCACCCAGACTGGCCACCATGGTCATCACTTCATGTATTGGATGACCAAACGTATGGGGCTAGTATAGCCATCAGTGAGCCAAAGAACATTGATGGTGCATTTTGCAGCACTAAGTTTCTCATGCTGCTGGTAAAATGTTCATCATCTAAGCCACAGGTGTTCACATTAAACATGAACTGTCACACCCCCAGTTCCCAAATTATTTGAACCAGCTCAGCATATGTTTGCCATCTACTCCCAGTTTCAGGCAGTTCTCCAGCATTTGTCCACACGGTCTGGATGGCTGCATTCACCCATTCCACCAAGGAGTGGTTATCCTCTCCTGGTGCATATCTGTAGCTATTCTGTAGCCACTGCCACAGGGATGGGTGCATGGTGATAGAGGCTAACTTTTCTATCTCATCACCAGAGAACATTACACCATCCACCCCTAGGTCTCATTCCTGCAGGAGCCAAGCAGCTAGGGGTTCACCCTGTTTCTGTTGAAACTGTTTCCCTAAGTCAACCAACTCAGCTTGAGTGCAGGGAACACAGGTGGCATGTTGGGTCACTTGTGCCTACTGGTTGCCCACCTGGTCCCGTGGGCTGCCCATGCTTCACTTTCTGATGCACAACAGGTCATGCCAGGGGGTGCACAGTCTCCCCCAACTCACCATCAGGTTCATCATCATCCCCAGGGACAAAAACAGGAGTGACCTGCTGCTGTACTTAAGCCTCCAGAACCCATGCTTCCAACAAGTCTGCTTTCTGCTGCAAATCTCGAAGCCACGCTGCTTCATGGAGTGCCTGGTCCATGTTGACACATTGTACAGAGAGCAACAGCCAGACCCCGGCCAACAGGAAAGCAGCCACCGGGTACCACATACTTGAGGGTAGACACATTTCCTCCCCCTCCTGAGGGGATAGTGGCTCCCTTACCTGCTCAGAATCCCGATGACAACTATGCCAATTGTCAGGCTGGATCACAGATGCTTCTACGCTGTCCTGTGCAGGTCTTGAGTCAGGTAAGTAAAAGAAAAACTGAGTAGCTGCCGGCAAAATGTACATACTTCATTCTTCAGATAGGAGCTCTGCCACCAGCAGTTCAGAGCTGCTGCTTTCCATACCGAAAAGTACACAATAGCGGCAACAAGCCAAGGGGTACAGGGGTGTGCATGTGCA
>NW_007737269.1:17309-18407 GCF_000696425.1 Galeopterus variegatus | reverse complement strand
CATGAATGGCAGAAAGCAGCACACGGTGAGAGGGTGCGTGTGCACTTGACAGAGAAAATTGGCTGAACTTACCCTTTTTGTCAGGAGCCTAGTCCTGCGATAACTAACTCAACCCTGTGATAATGACATTAATCCATTCTTGAGGGCTATCACCTCTTAGAGGTCTCATCTCTTAATACTGTCACAATGGCAATTAAATTATAATATGAGGTTTGGAGGAGACATTCAAATCATAGCAGAGGCATTACGAGCATTTATCATAAAAAGGGAGCATTGGGTCTGACTGAGCTGAGAACCACCGATTCTTATCACCGCACTTAATGTAGCCCCATTCTTGGGCACACTTCTATCATGGTTTATTTAACAAATCTACTACTGACAGATATTGAGGTGTTTTGGTTTGCCTAAGCAATACTCTGATGAACAAACTTTTTATACATATATCTCTGGGCTCTAACTAAATGATTTCCTTAGGAAAAAAAACTTCACAGGAGTGGAATTTCTGAGTAAAATGTTGTGCACATTTTCTATATCAGTGTAGTTTTCCAAATTATCCCACTAAGAGGGTCTGAGACACACCTGTGCGGGACTTGGTGAAGAGGAAGTTGATGTCAGGCAGCTGGCGCTGCAGGCACTGGTCCCTGGGGGGCAGTGGAGGTGTCTGCACTGGGGAGGGTGGAGCAGTAGGGACAAGGCCTTCACTAGAGCAGTGCCACAGTGAGATGTGGATGTCCTGCCTGACCTGCCACCCCTGTGCAGTCAGCAAGCATCCCTTCATAAGTACCTTTCCAGTACAAACTGGCATGAGTGAATTTTATTGTTTGCAACAAACATTCTTGACTGATGCAAAAACCTAACTGGATTTCAAGTGATCTGGGTTGATCTTAGTGGTGTTTTTCATTTGGACCTTGTTATGTGTTGAATTGGGTCCCCCAAAATTCACATGTTGAAGCCCTAACCGCTGGTACCTCAGTGTGACCTTATTTGGAAATAAGGTGATTGCAGATGTAATTAAAATGGGGTCATATTGGAATAGGGTGGGCACTTAATCAAATATGACTGGCATTCTTTTTTTTTTTTTTTTTTTTTTTTTTTCTT
>NW_007737269.1:14529-16374 GCF_000696425.1 Galeopterus variegatus | reverse complement strand
CTGCTGCACTCCCAGCGCCGCACTCTCCCGAGTGCACCACAGGCTCGGTCCATGACTGGCATTCTTATAGAAAGGTAAATTTGGACACAGACATGCACACAAGGAAACCACCACCTGAAGATGAAAGCAGAAATTTGGGTGATGTTTCTGCAAGCCAAGGAATGCCAAAGATTGCCAACACACCACCAGGAACTACAGGAGAAGCATGGAACAGATTCTCCCTCACAGCCCTTGGGGAACCAAGTCTGCTAACACCTTGAGTTTGGAATTCCAGCCTGCAGAACTGTGAGACAGTAAATTTCTGTTGTCTGTGGTATTTTGCTACGGCAGCCCTAACAACCAACATAGACTTCTAAGCTTCAATCACTAAATTTGTCAAAACCTAATAGCAGGGATTCATCACTGCTTAGCAGAATTGTTGAAGAGTGAAGCCTAAGACAATCTCAGGAGCCATCTGGTCCACCCCCCAACTCTGACATACAAAGAATCAAAACCTAAGAGACCACGTGACTGGTCCCAAGTCAGACTGATGGTTGGCAGCAGGGCCAGGTCTAGAACCTCTGTCTTCTAGGTCCTGCCTGACATCCCTTCTGCTGTGATGAGATCTGAAAGGGCAGCAGTGCTCTCTAGATAGGTTTGGACAGATGCCCTGCAAGGCTCATAACAGCTCTGTTTCCATCGTATCCCATCACAATCATCCAGGAGGTCTTTAAAAGCACAGAGCAGTGTCCTCTCCCCTAGACTCACTGAATCACATTTCTGAGAGTGGGTTCGGAGAATCCGAGCATTTTAAAAGTTCAGCTGGTCTGGAAACTCTTGCTCACCACCATGTTCCATGGCTGCAAGTGAGAGGGGATGGGTCTGGGCTGGGGGGCAGACAGGCCTGGGCTGCAGACTGACAGCTGTGTGACCTCAGGCATATGAGTGAAGTTCTCCAAGTCTTAGCTTCCTCACCTGTAACAGGAAAATAATACCATTCATTGCCTCATTGGACTGTATAGAATTCAAATAGAAAACTCATGGAAAACCCATAGTTGGGTGCCCGGCACATAGTAAACACTCATTAGAATTCAGCTATTATTATACTGATATTCATAAAGAAGTAAGCATGACATTTGCAATGCCCACTCCTTAAGCCACATCACTCCCTAGTGTCCAAGGCTGTGCCTTTCCTGTCCTTTTCTCCTCTGACAAGGTCATTGGCCCATGCTATTGTCTCTGCCTGGATATCTTTCTCCATCTTCCAAAATCCTACTCACTAAATTTAACTGAGGAGGTGAAAGATCTCTACAACAAGAACTGCAAATCACTGCTGAGAGAAATTAAAGAGGACACAAAAAGATGGAAAGACACTCCATGCTCTTGGATTGGGAGAATTAACATTGTGAAAATGTCCATGCTACCCAAAGCAATCTACAGATTCAATGCAATCACCATGAAAATACCAATGATATTCTTCACAGAAATAGAAAACACAATCCTAACATTCATACAGAACAACAAAAGACCCCAAGTAAGCAAAGCAATCCTGAGCAAAAAGATAAATAAAGCCGGAAGCACAACACTACCTGACTTCAAATTATACCACAAGGCTGTAATAACCAAAACCGCATGGTTCTGGCATAAAAACAGACCCTGGAACCAATGGAACAGAATAGGAAACCCAGGAATCAACCCACATACTTACAACCAACTGATCTTTGACAAAGGCAACAAGAATGTACATTAGGGAAAGGACTGCCTCTTCAGTACATGGTGCTGAGAAAACTGAACATCTGTACGTAGAAGAACGAAACTAGACCTGAGCCTCTCACCATGTACCTAAATCAACTCAAAATGGATTAA
>NW_007737269.1:12447-14077 GCF_000696425.1 Galeopterus variegatus | reverse complement strand
AGAAGATCTGAAACTATAAAACTACTAAAAGAAAACATAGGGGAAACACTTCAGGAAGTAGGACTGGGCAAAGACTTTATGAATAAGACCCCAAAAGCACAAGCAATGAAAGAAAAAATAAACAAATGAGATTATATCAAACTAAAAAGCTTCTGCACAGCAAAAGAAACAGTTAACAGAGAAAAAAAGGCAACTTACAGAATGGGAAAAGATATTCACAAACTATGCATCTGACAGGGGATTAATATCCAGAATATACAAGGAACTCAAACAACTTAACAGTAAAAAAACAAGTCACTTGATTAAAAAATAGGCATTTTTCAAAGGAAGAAATACAAATGGCCAACAGACCCATGAAAAAAATGCCCAACATCACTAATCATCAGGGAAATGCAAATCAAAACCACAGTGAGACACCATCTTACCCCAGTTACTCTGGCTATTATCAGAAAGACAGAGAATAACAAATGCTGGCAAGGATGTGGAAAAAGAGGAACCCTCCTACACTGTTGGTGGGAGTGTATAATGGTGCAACCATTATGGAAGACTGTAACTTAGTGCAGCCACTATGGAAAACAGAATGGAGGTTTCTCAAGCAACTACAGATAAAACTGCCATATGATCCAACAATCCTACTGCCAGGTATACACCCAAAGGAATGGAAATCATCATGTGGAAGAGATACCTGCACTTCTATGTTCATTGCAGCTCTATTTACAATAGGCAAGGGTTGGAATCAATCTAAATGTCTATCTATGGGCAACTGGATAAGGAAAATGTGGTGTACCTACACAATGGAATACTACTCTGCCATAAAAAAGAATGACATTCTGCCATTTGCAGCAACATGGGTCACCTTACAGAAAATTATGTTAAGTGAAACAAGCCAGGAAAGAGAAACATCACATGTCCTCACTCATAAGTGGGAGCTAAAATCATAAACAAATAAATAAAGAAAGAAAGAGGGAAACAACAGTCACAATAATTGGTTGAACTTTCAAAAAGAGAGAACAGAACTGAAGCCACTAGAGATGGGAAAGGGGGAGGGGGAAGGAAATAGCTAGAACTTGTTAAAGAGCCACAAAAATTGATTACATCATGTAATGTTGAATATACTAATTATCCTGTTGGGAACAGCACATATTGCACACAGGTTGATATTCAACCCTGTACCCCACAGATATGTACAATCAATTATGTTTAAAAAATATTATACTACCCCAACTTGATAGAATATTACTGAAAGGATAAGTATAAAGATTTTATAATTGTGTTGAAAATGCTGTCACTGCCAATATTAAATAAAAACAGCAATATAAAAAAAAAATCCTGCTCTTCAGGGTCAAGTGTCTATGCCCCCATCTGCCCCACACACCATCCTTAATGCACAGAGTTAAGTGGTGGCTCCCTCCCTGAACCCCCAGCCCCTTGACTGGGCCTGCTCCAGGCCTTGTTCACAGTCTGATTAGCTGGCGTGTTAGATGTTCTGTCTGTTGCCCTCAGCAGCCTGGAGCCTGGTCCTCAGCACTGGGGCAAGAGGACGTGCTCAACAGTTGGATTAAATTCCAATCCAAACAGTGCCCTGCTGGGCTTCTCTGTTGGCCAGGAGTCAGGACCTTGGGTGACTGAT
>NW_007737269.1:2657-11988 GCF_000696425.1 Galeopterus variegatus | reverse complement strand
TCCAAACAGTGCCCTGCTGGGCTTCTCTGTTGGCCAGGAGTCAGGACCTTGGGTGACTGATTCATCAACGTTGTCTTTTATAGGAGGGCAAAGGATGAACAGGCAAAGTGTTTGTGTCGGAGACACTCAACCTCACATGTATGAGAGCCCTGCAAAATGATCAGGAAAGATTCATAGCCTCTTTTAATTTGATTTTTCTGTGAACTTTTTGAAGTACCCTCATAATTACTAGGGAATGGCAGAAGGATCTCGGGTCATGGCTTTCTGAGAGGTTCTTCTTTCAAGGCTGCAATGGGCATCTTGTGGTGATCTCCAGGGAATCCACACGGCAGATCCTGACTCTAATACAGAGTGGACAGAGTGGTAGTCAAGGAATAAACACATCACTTGTGTGCATGGCTGTGTTAATCAGGGCTGCTGCTCTGAGAAGGCCATTTCATAGAACGCTATCTGTGCCTGCATTTCTTATCATGGATGCTTTGGGGTGTCAGGTCAGGCAAGATGAAAGAGGGAGACAGAGGGAGAGAGAGAAATTGATTAATGGCGTACTGCCAGGTTATTATTCTCTTAAATATCTTCTCCTTTTTATCTGCTATAACATCCTGACCTGAAAAGAAATTTCCACCACTCTCTCCTCTTAATGAAATGTGGCTGCACAGGTGTGAGGTGGATGCTGTCACTCAGGTGGACAATTGTGAACAAAAATAGAGGCAGGTCTCTGGGGTTGAAGTAGTGGGTGAGAAGGATTACATGGGACGACTAGAATCCACCGAAAATCTCCAAGCTTCTATTTACCGCATGTTTGACTGCTCTCCCACTTTCCTAGGTTTAGCAGAGCTGCTACTGATTCGGCAAATGCTTAGGCACTCGGTGACTCGGAATGGTTCTGCCAATGTGCAGTGAGCAAGTCATGGCTGCAGAGAAAGGGATTTTCATTTCTTTCTAGAGAGGCTCTTTGGCTCAAAATCCAGTTTCTAAACTTTGCTTCCTCCTGCCCTTCTTTTCTCTGTAGGTTATCTATTCATTAATAATTGCTGTCTCCTCCTCCTCTGCGGGGTCTCTGAAGTCCATTCCTTTCTCTCTCTTCCCACAGTCTGCACTTTAGCCTGAAATCTCATTACTTCAAGCCTGGATCACTGCAACCTCCTCCCCGCTCATGGACAACCTCAGCCACGGGTCTACACACAGACACGCACAAGCTATGTATCCTGACCTTCAAAGTCCTCCCCATCCTGACTCCTCTGGACCTTGTCTGATACTGTGCTCACTTATTCCATGCACCCCTCCACCCATCATATGTATGCATCATCTGTTTACCTACCTATCTATTGATCTATCATACCCACCATCTGTCTTATCTACATACCAATCGTTTATCTATCTTATCTATCTAGCCATCTGTTGTATGCATTTATCTGTCTATCATATGCATCTGTCGTATGCCTCTATCATCACCCTCTATTCCTACGCACTTTACCTCAATCAGGGCCATGTTCCTTCTACCCAGAACACTTCTGTTTATTCCTGAGTCCATGCCTATTTTTTCTACATCTTACAAGATGCTCTTCAAATCCTTCAGAGCTCCATGCCAACAAGTTTGGGGAATGCTGCATACCTCAGCCTCTCTGGGGGTTCACAATGCAGGTTACATGTGTGTAAATACATGTTGAAGGCCCTTAGAAGTCCTATAGTCAATTCCTTCTACTCTGTCTACCCGGAATATCCCCCAGGTCCCTCCCCTGCTGACTAATTAAATCTTTACTCATCTTTTAGACTTCTGCCTAAACGTCACTTTTTCAGGGATGCCTTCTTTGGCCTCTCCCCCATAGTGTCCTCCATCCTTCCTGCATCCCATTTATCCCATGTACAACCGTCTTCACATCTGCATCTCCCACTGGAATTCAAGTCCCACACATGCAGGGACCACAATGCTCTCACTCGGTGTCTTGTCCCTAACACACAACACAGTGCGTGGCATATAGTGGGCTTATACATACCTACTGACCAACTAAAGAAAAAATGCAGCTTGGCAAAACATGGCACCAAACAAATATTTTTGACTCAGGAACTTTCCTCCCTTTTTCTGCATAACAGGCCTTGCCACACCGTGACACATATGAGTGCTTTGGGACATGTTACCCTTTCCCTTTGCTGAAAATGCTGTGGCCTCCTTGACAGGTAACACGCCCTGCCCATTGATGTCAGTGAGGACTAGTTTTGTTGCAAATCACCGAAATTCAATCGACAGTTTACATAACAAAGGGGCTGGAAAATCTAGACTAAGACTAGCTTCCAAGGAGGGCTTATGTAGCAAATCACACGATGGTCACCGTGGCCTGGTTTCCCAGACTCCCTCTGTCTCTGCAATCTGCAGGTTATGTTTTTTTCCACTCCCATTCGGGACCCACGCCCCACCCCAGCAGCTCCAAGCTCCACTCTGAAGTGGAAGAAGTGTTGTCTAGAAACCTCACACCATGCTGTCTTCTGGCAGCCTCGAGACTGATGGGTCTTGGACGTGACGGGTGCCATTGTGCACAAAATAAGCACAAAATAGCCACCGGCTTTGTCTTCCACTTCAGCACCAAATCCCTCCCCTTTCCCTTTACAAGAAGCCTTGTGACTTCTGCAAAACAGAAACCCTTTTGCTTCTGCAAGGGCACAGTTCTTCACCCGGGTTGCATAGCTTCTGCATTAGCATAATGCCCCTCCTTGATGGTATGAGCCAGCCCTTGGTGCCCTATATAAGCGCTACCACCCCCACATCTGGGGCTGTCCTCCATTTTGAGGGCAGCCCCAGGCTGCCTGCCACTTTGAGCACAGCCCGGCAGATTTTCTTTTCCTTTAATAAAGCTTGATCAGTACCTGGTGTCTCGGCTCACTTTCTTTCACAGACAAGAGTCTAAGCTTTTCTTTTCCAAGAAGTCCTCGCACATGTGGCCTCAGGCTTCCTGGGCTCTGAACCCATCATATGGTTTAAGCCAATCACAGCCCACTCTGGGGCTGAGGCATCAATCCCAGGGAGACCAAATGGCTGAGAACAGGAGATGAGTGGATTGTCCAAGAAAATACAGGGATCTGCTTGGAATAAATGAAAGCAGGATGGCCAACAACACTTCCAGGCTGGGCTCAAGTTCAAACTTCTCCAAGAAGTCTTCCCTGAAAACTCCAGATGACTGTGAAGTTTCTTTTCTGTGACCTTCCTTCCATACAGTGCTTATGGTCTGTAGCACAAATTTCAGTCTTTCACTTGCAGTGTTCGATTGTTCTCTAAACGACTCAACTATGTGAGCCCATTCTCCCACTGTAGTGGTTATCTATCTCTGCATGGCAAATTACCCCAAAATGCAAGGTTTTAAAACAACCAACTTACTATGCACATGGCATCTGTGGGTCAAGAATTCAGAAGGGGCACAATGGAGATGACTTATCTCTGTTCCCCAAGGTCTGGAGTCTTGGCAAGGAGGGTTCAAGGGCTTTGGATGATTCCATGATTGGGGGAGACTTGACAGCTGGGGGCAGGAATCATCTGAAGGTGTCTTCATTCACATATCTGGCATTTGATGCTAGCTATCAGGCAGAATCTCAGCTGGGGCTGTCACAGGCTATTAAACATAACCTTGTTGTGTGGCCTGGGCTTCCTCACAGTTTGACAGCCTTGGACTTCCTAGACAGGGCCTTGGGGTTCCAAAGACAAGCATCGCTAGAAAACCAAGGGGAGTCTGACCTAGCTTAAAAGTCACACAGTATTGCTATCACATCAAAATTCAAGAGGCAGGAACACAGAGCCCACCTCTCATTGGGAGGAGTGTCAAAGTCATGTTGTAAAAGAGTGTAGGTTAGGAGGTAATGCCCATCTTTAGAAAATACAACATGCCATACCTTATTTCTCATGGGCAGGGGCTGCTTTATAAATACTGTTCGAACCAGTCACTGAATCAGGAGCAGGAATAATTTGTCAATTATAAATTAATTTAATCCACAACAAAACCAAGTAAACCTTTGTTAGGTTTTCGTATTTTAAATGTTTTTAAAATTCTGTTAGAATTTGTGTAAGAGAAAAAGTTGTGTGCAAAATCAAAACAGGTAGGGAGACACGAGGGGCGACCACTTAGCACTTGAAGTCATGACTGATTTAGAAGTAAATTTGGTCTTGGGAAGAAATTGCCTCCAAGAATTTCCAGCTTCTCCACCATCTGGTCCCCTCCAGATTCCTCAGCCACTTAGCACTTGAAGTCATGACTGATTTAGAAGTAAATTTGGTCTTGGGAAGAAATTGCCTCTAAGAATTTCCAGCTTCTCCACCATCTGGTCCCCTCCAGATTCCTCAGCCACCCTTATTTTCACCCTTATTCCCTTATTCTCTTGAACTGTACAACCCACGAATATCAAATTTTTTATAGTTTCTCAAAACTTGCCACAAACTCACTGTCCTCAGGACCTTTGCACATGCTGCTCCCCTGCCATTAATATTTTTAGTCCTAATTCAGCTCTAGCTTAGATGTCCCCTTCTCCAGGAAGTCTTCTCCGACATACTTCTCTTTCCCACCATCACAGAAAATCTCCTCTTTTGGGTTCTGCCAGGTCGTCTCTTCCACTAAGCTGAAAGCTCATGAAGGCAGAGACAAAATCCATCTCTGTCATGTGACTGAGCACTGCCTCGCACTCAGGACATCCTCAGAGAACACGTAGCAGATCCTGTCACTGCCCCACCCATAGCTCCTTTAGCACAGACTGGGCCCACTTCCAGCTGCCAGCACCTGCACTCCTTTGCCTGAGGGCATTTCCTAGCCACCAATCCTGGCTCTGCCTGCTCCAGCAGCAGGGCAGAAGTTCCAGGGAATTCATGCTCCCCAGGAGCAGTTCTCTACTGGTGACTGATGGGAACTGGTGTACAAACACCCCAGCTCCCTCAGCCCTCGGCTCAGATAACCAACCCCAGTTTCCCCGCATGCTCAAGCTCCTACCGCGGTAGCTGACTCAGCCCTGCTGCCTTTATTGTCTGTCCTCTTCTCTGTCTCACTTCCTCACTTCCCCAGTGCCAGTAAAATCCTTGCTCCTGAAGCCAGGATCTGCTTCCCTGAGAACCCACACTATGCTTGTTGACTGAATGAGTGAACCTCTGTCCTAGTCCCTGCCACCCACTCAACACACCACAGCCGCACATGTCCTGAGCCAGGGAAAGCAAATACACAGCAGGAATTTTCAAACCTTCATTTCTATCTCCACTGACATTCCCAATTTAGACACATGCAAGGGAAACATTATTTTACTTAAAAATGCGATGTTGAAAAGTGGCACTGAACAAGATATTTAAATCAGCAAATAACATGGCACCTGTGAATGAAATTAGCTCTAGCAATAGAAGACAAAGACTGGCTAGATTAATTGCCAGACAAACAGCACCACTTGCTTTTCATCTGCTTGGTACTTGACTGGCATCAGACAATCCTTCTCCCATCCTGCTGCAGAAACAGAGCTAAGAGCCACTCCAGGTGGGTCACCCAACAGAGGACTGGATGCAAGTGTCGGATGTAGGAATGAAATTCAGTCTTTCTCTCCTCTATGAGCTGTTATAATTCGGAAAGGGATTTGCTGTGGATTACATATGGCTCTGGGGTCAGTGAGGGTACCTCCTCTTTTATTGCCCTGCCATCCTTTCCCCTATAATTCTCCTTTGTTTTTTTCCTTCCAGTTAATCAATACATGTTTGCTGAGCATGCGAAGAATATCGCACTGGTACTATGGGGGATGAACACTATAGAAGTTTGAAAAATGTGCGGCTTAATCCTGCAAGGGACCCTCTAAGGGGAGAAAATCAATTGTCCAGGATTTAAAGTTCTCCTAAGTGCACAGCCCAGCTCCATCTCCAAGGGTGGGGGCAGAAGGCAGAAACGGTAGAGAAAAATGCTATTTGCACTTCGCTCCCCCCTCAAAAGAGAAGGGTCTTAAAATTGAACATGAATAATTCTAGGCGGGGTAAAGGAATCATAAGAGACCTGAGAATTCAAAGCATCGAAGGAGAAAGAGCAGTTTTGCCATAAATTGCGAGCCCATGTGTGCCCGCATGTGCATGGGCGGGTGGTGGGGGCCCACTGCTGACTTTACTTGAATCTGTCCCGTCCTCTCTACTGCTGACGGACACGTCTCTCTGCTTCCAGTGCCCCCCTCTCACATTCAGTCATCCACCCATTCTAACAATCCAAATGTCACCCTCAGACTCTCCTGCTTAAACCCAGTGGCTCCCCACTTCCTCCAGGTGGGTTGCTGGGAGGCCTGAGGGAACAGCGGGGACTGAGACAAAGGGACAGATGTCCCCGGCTCCAGCTCATAGCAGGGTCTGAATCCAGTGGTGTCAGATCTTCCACTTTGAGATGCCAGAAAGGTACTGACTTTTAAAACTTTATGAGTTAAAGAAGTTTCTGAGGTTGTAAAAAAGTCTTTGCAGGGCCACCAGCTCACCAGCTCCGGCCAACAGGATAAAGCTTAAGCCCTTTAGTATGGCACTCAAAGCCCTTTATGGTCCCGTCTGTGCTTGTTTCTGTCCCACTCATCCAGAGCTACTTGTCAATCCCTTTGTCCCCAAAGCCCCAACCCACAACCCCCCCAGTGGCAGCTCAAATTAATATGTAGGGTTGAAACGGGCATTACAGACTTGTCTTGGAGTTCACATAGCAGACTCGTCATTTTTACTTAGAATGCTTATTTAGGGTGGCTTTGAAGGGTGCCGAAGGAGATTATGGGGAGCAATAAAGCCCCCCACCCCAGTTTTCTCAAACAAGAATGATATATGCTTTTGACCACATGGCAAAATTATATACATTTTTCAAAACTCAGCTTGGACATCACCTCTCTTCCCTGCAGCCTTTACAGACTCTCCAGAAAGAATTATTCTTTTTTCCCTGTACCTCACATGCATTTTCCCCCATTGTACAAGTGTTCACGTAGAGATTCATCCTTAGTTTGTTTCTCCAGGAACCTTTTGAGGTAGCCTCGTGTGCGTCATGATGTGTCGTATTTATTGCTGCTCATGTCTGACGCCCCCTGGACTGTGAATGCTGTGACTGTGGGGACTGCGTCCTTTGGTACTGTGTCCTCAGGGCCTGGTTCTCAGTGCCCTTCCTAGACTTCTGTATTACGACATCTAGAATCATCTATCACACTTCTGCAAACACACCAGACATCCGATAGCTCCTTGTTGAAATGAAACCAAAAGCAGAACTGAGAATTCACGTTGCCACGCTCCTGACTCACGACTCCCTAACAGAACGCCCTCCCCCGCCACCTGCCTAACCCACCTACGTAACCCACATTGGCATTTCTGATCCCTTACTAGGCCCGGGAGGTTGCGCAACCGGCCCCACCTGCCGCGGGGTCCCGGACGGCCGCAGGGGAGCAGGTGGACGGCAGAGCGCAATTACGCAGTGTCGCGTCTGGCCAGACTGGAAAAGGGAGCAGCGTTGTCAGAACGCCCGGCGCAGCACCTGGGCTGCAATAAAAGCGAGAAAGGGAGAGAATGAACCGGCTCCCCCGCGCCTGCGTGGGCAGGGGCTGTGGGCTGCAACCACCCGGGGTTCTGGGGAGGAGGGGTCTCGGGAAAGGCTGTGCGAGGGTGGATGAAACAAGCTTCTATGTTTGGTGGAAGCTAAGGGGAGTGACTGTACCGAAACACCCGTGCCTAGTGGGCAGGTGAGGGTGCGCTGCAGCGGACACCCTCTGTGCGTGGTCCCCAGCACGGGACCGTCCCTGAGACGGTCCATCGTCCCCAAGGGTCTCACCAGATAAGCAGAGAAGGAACTCTGACTCCGGGTGTGATCTGAGTGCTGGACTCCAGTGGAGCCATAAAAGTCCATGCTGGGGCAGGGGGAAATGTCCCAGACAGTCTTTCCTGGAAGCACAGGCCCAGGCAAATTTCCACTGAGACAGTGAGAAGTATTTGGAAAATAAATGTACCTTTGATGTATCCTGGGGCAAATGTCTTTTTGTGTGTGTGTGTGTGCCAGGGACTTTAATGCTCTATTTTAGTTAATCTCGCAGCACCTCTGGGGTAGGTACCATTTCCAGCCATCAGAGACCTCACGTTTTCCCCCAGAGCAGGTGCCAGCTGCTGTTAGTGAGGTGGCCCCCACCTCTCCTTTTCTTCTCTTGGGCTTGTCTACTTCTAAGCTTCTGTGTGAGGACCTGGGAGGGAGGAACAGGCTAAGCTGAGATGAGGAGAGTGAAAAGCAAGGGAGGAGGTGGAGACAGGATCGTATCTTTTCCCCTCTAAGTGCTTCAGTCTGGTTGGCATATGATCAGGAATACAAGGGCTTGAGGTTTACTGGATTTTTCAACCATGACTCAGAAACTCCAGTACTGGGTAGAGCTGCTTGCTGCATTTAGAGTGGTAAAGACCATTCTTCATGTCTGCATAGAAATAACACAGGTCTGGTGCCCTTAGAACAGGGAGCTTGGACTGAATCCCAAAACAGGAACTTTGCCTGGTTTTGGCAATGCAACGGCAAGGACTCTTCCTGTCCCTGCAGACATGTGGGTGGGGAGAGGATGGGGAGCAGGTGCATTGGGGCAAATGTAATGGAGCAGGTGACTGCAGCTGACAGACTGGTTCTGGGCACATGAGACACCCTTTGGAGATTCAAAGAAACAAGTGGGGGACACTGTGAAGGGGGCTTCTGGCAGCCAGACTGTGGGGCAGAGAGTTCTGGTAACTATAATTTGTCACTAAAAGTGTGAATTTTATTACAGACACAGGCCCATGAGGTCATCTGGGCACCTTGATCACACCACTATTATAAAGATGAGGAAACAGATTCAAAGAAATTAAGTACTTTTAAAAAACTGCACACCAAGGCAGGGAAATGAAAAGCAGCTGGGATTCAGAACTAGCTCTTCCTGATCCCCTGGGGATCAGAGAATCCAGAACCTTTCATGCTCATCACAATCCACCTGTCCTTCTGTGGCAAGTGGGGCAGTTGTTTGAATACTTGTTTTTTGCATTGGCTTTTTTATCTTCTAGTGAAATTCATATAGTATCTACTCTTAATACTTTACTAAAACAAAATCATTAAGGTCTAATAAGGAAATATACATAGTTGAGCTTGTCTGGTATAAAGAAGATAATTCATTTATGAGGCAAAGCATTCCATTTAAAAAGTAGCTGGAGGATCAGGAATGGCCTGTGTTGCAGGGAAACAATAATTTTTGCTTGTGTGAGCTGAGTGACTGTTGAGGCTTGTAGGTCTTTTTTTTTTTTTTTTTTTTTTTGGGATAACACTCAGGAAGACATTATAATGTTGTTTTTTTTTTTCCCCTTTTTGTCTTTTTTCGTGACCGG
>NW_007737269.1:0-1820 GCF_000696425.1 Galeopterus variegatus | reverse complement strand
AGGAATGGCCGTGTTTGCAGGGAAACAATAATTTTTGCTTTTGGGGACGGATGGATTTTTGGGGTTTTTAGTTTTTTTTTTTTTTTTTTTTTTTTATGATAACACTCAGGAAGACATTATAATGTTGTTTTTTTTTTCCCCTTTTTGTCTTTTTTCGTGACCGGCAACGGGATCGCGACCCTCGGTGTTGCGCCCGCACCTCGCTCAGCCAGTGAGCGGCCGGTCTGTATGTGGGATCCGAACCCTCGGTGGGAGCGCCGCCGTGCTCCCAAGCGGCGCACTGTAGAAGTGCGCCACCAGGCCTGCCCCGACATTATAATGTTAAGATGGCAGGACTCCCTGAATTGATCTGCAGATTCAATGCAATCCCTATCAAAATCCCAGCTGCCATTTTTACATAAATTAACAAACTGATTCTAAAATTCAAATAGAAACTCAAGGGACCCAGAATAGCTAAAACAATCTTGAAAAAGAACAAAGTTGGAAGACACAGACTTTCCAGTTTCAAAACTTATGGCATATCTACACTCATCAAGACAGTGTGGTACTGGCATAAGGATAAGCATATATTGACAGTCCACAAATAAAACTATGTATTTTAGTTTATTTTTGACAAGTGTGCCAAGACCATTTAATGGGGCAACAATAGTCTTTTCAACAAATGGTGTTGGAATGACTGGTTATCCACATGCAGAAGAATGAAGTTGGACCTGTACCTCACACCGTGTACAAAATTAACTCAAAATGAATCAGAGACTTAAGAGTAAATGCTAAGATTATGAAACTCTCAGAAGAAAATAGGAGTAAATCTTTATGACCTTGGGTTAGACAACGGCTTCTTAGGCATGACACCTAAAGCATGAACAACAGGAAAAAAAACAGATAAATCAGACCTCATTAAAATTAAAAACTTTTGTGTTACAAAGGACACTATCAAGAGAAAAGACCACTTACAGAATGAGTGAAAGTACTTGCAAATCATACATATGATAAGGGNAAGAGAAAAGACCACTTACAGAATGAGTGAAAGTACTTGCAAATCATACATATGATAAGGGCATAGTGTTCAGAATATATTTAAAACTCTTACAATCCAACAATAAAAAGACAAATAAAAAATTTAAGTGGGCATATTAGTTTATTTCTCTTGCTTATAACAGAATACCTGAAACTGGGTAATTTATAAAGTAAATGAAATTTATTTCTTATAGTTTTGGAGGCTGAGAAGTCCTCCAAGGGGCACATCTGGTGAAGGCTGTCAACTCAGGGTGTCACATGGCAAGAGAAATGGGCTGAGCAAGAGTGAGCTAATCTCACTTGCCCTCCTTGTAAAGCCATCAGAACCACACCCATTACTCCATGAACGGATCAATCCATTCACAAGTGCACAGTCCTCACAATCTAATCACCTCTGAAAGGCCCCACCTCTTAAATAACATAATTGGATTTCTCACCCTCTTAGCACTGTTATATTGGNAGCAGCAGACAAAGGATTTGAATAGATAGAAATGGTATGCAAATATATACCAACAAAGACATACAAATGGCCAATATGCAAAGGAAAATGTGTTCAACATGATTAGTCATTAGGAAAATGCAAATCAAAACCACAATGAGACTCAAAGCAGGGTGCTGTGGGGGAAGGTTGCTGGGCAGCTGGACAGGCCTGGATTTCAAGCTGCTGGTGGTAGTTGTAGGACTCTGGGCCAGTCATTCAAATCTCTGGCTTCAGTTTTTTCCTTTTCAGAATGGAAAACTAGGGTCTGGAGCGGCCGTGACAGGAGACAGCACGATCCTGTGAGCTGTGCGCTGTGATACCA
>NW_007737268.1:64588-65946 GCF_000696425.1 Galeopterus variegatus | reverse complement strand
TTTCTGATTCTGTTAATTCATTATTTGAGTATCTAAATACTACTGGTTTGGGGGCATTTATTTTGTAACTGGCAACATTAATGAAGTTATTAACTAGCTCTAGGAGTTTTTCGATAGGGTTTTTAGGTTTTTCTATGTATAGAATCATGTCATCTGCAAATAGAGAAAGTTTGATTTTATCTTTTCCAATCTGGATTCCCTTTATTTCTTTCTCTTGCCTGATTGCTCTGGCTAGTACCTCTAGTACTATGTTAAATAGAAGTGGTGAGAGTGGGCATCCTTGTCTTGTTCCTGTTCTTAAGGGAAAAGCCTTCAATTTTTCCACATTTGGAATGATTCTGGCAGTGGGCTTGTCATAAATAGCTTTTATTGTGTTGAGATATTTTCCTTCTATACCTAATTTGTTCAGAGTCTTTATCATGAAGTGATGTTGAATTTATGTTGAGAGTCTTTATCATGAAGTGATGTTGATTTATGTCTAATGCTTCTTCAGAATTTATTGAGATAATCATGTGGACTCTATCCTTGAGTTTGTTGATGTGATGTATCACATTTATTGACTTTCATATGTCGAACCATCCTTGCATCCTTGGGATGAATCCCACTTCATCATGGTGTATAATTTTTTTAATATGTTGCTGTATTCTGATTGCTAATATTTTGTTGAGGATTTTAGCATCTAGGCTCATCAAGGATATTGGCCTATACTTTGCTTTTTTTGTTTATGTCTTTATCTGGTTTTGGTATAAGAGTTACGTTGGCCTCATAGAATGAGTTTGGGAGAATAGCATCCAATTCGATTGTTTTGATTAGTTTGAGGAGAATAGCTATTAACTCATCTTTAAAAGTTTTATAGAATTCAGCCATAAAACCATGCAGATCTGGACTTTTATTGTTGGAAGATTGCTAATCACCACTTCCATCTCCTTGCTTGTTATTGGTCTGTTCAGGTTTTCTATATTTTCCTCGTTCAGTGTTGGTAGTTTGTATGTGTCTAGAAACTTATCCATATCTTCTAGATTTTGATATTTGTCATCATAGAGTTGTTTATAATAGTCTCTAATGATTCTTTGTATTTCTGTGGTATCGGTTGAAATGTCTCCCTTTTCATTTCTGATTTTTGTTATTTGGGTCTTCTCTTTTTTTTTTTTTTGTTAAGCTAGCTAATGGTATATCTATTTTATTTATTTTCTCAAAAAAAAAAAAAACAACTTTTTTTGTTGGTCTTTTCTAATGTTTTCTGGGTCTCCGTTTCATTCAGTTCTGCTCTGATCTTAATTATTTCTTTCCGTCTACAACCTTTAGGTTTGGATTGTTGTTGATTTTCAAGTTCTTTGAGGTATAGTGTTAGGTCGTTT
>NW_007737268.1:61130-61838 GCF_000696425.1 Galeopterus variegatus | reverse complement strand
TATTTAACCAAATAGCAAAAACTGTTGTCAAAATACTGTTCTATATTTACGAATTTATGAGACACCTAATATAAAGGACAGCAGCTATGGTAATCTGGAAAGAACTGAGCTTTTCATTAGATCATGTTTTAAGTCTTACTTCTGCCATTTACTCCTTGATCTTGATTAAGTACTTAAATTTTATAAAATCTTAATCTTTTCATCTTTAAAATGGAGAAAGTAAAATGTACATCACAGTATTATTAGAAATGAAATAACATGCACTGTACTAGTTTGCCAAGGCTGCCATAAAACATACCACAGACTGGGTGTCTTAAAAAACAGAAATGTATTTCTTCACAGTTCTGGAAATTAGAAGTTCATCATCAACTCCAAATCCAAAAAATCACACCTAAATATCATCTAAATCAAGTATAAGTGAGATCAAGTTATGATTGATACTGAGGAAAATTCCTATCCAGCTATGAACCTGTGAAACCAGACAATTTATCTGCTTCCAAAATACAATGGTGGGGGCCGAGCCCATGGCGCACTTGGGAGAGTGTGGCGCTGGGAGCGCAGCGATGCTCCCGCAGCGGGTTCGGATCCTATATAGGAATGGCTGGTGCACTCACTGGCTGAGCGTGGTGTTGGCGACACCACACTAAGGGTTGCGATCCCCTAACCGGTCACGAAAAAGACAAAAAAAAAAAAAAAAAAAAAAAAAAA
>NW_007737268.1:59154-60740 GCF_000696425.1 Galeopterus variegatus | reverse complement strand
AACACCACACCAAGGGTTGCGATCCCCTTACCGGTCACGAAAAAGACAAAAAAAAAAAAAACCCAAAAAAACAAAATACAATGGTGGACAGGCATGGGATAGACATTCCCATTCCAAAGGAGAGAAAGGAAATCAGAAAGGAGAAAAGGGTCACAATTCCCACGCAAGACTGAAAACTAGCAAGGCAAATTTCATTAGATTTTTAAGACTTAAAGAATAATCCTCTTTGTCTTAAAGCTCTGTCCACCAGAGAGGCGGCCCCCTGCACTGTGGCCCTGGGTGGCAGCTCTGACCTTGTTGCCTTGGGTTATGTCCCCACCTTCGAGGCCCTGGGCAGCCACTCAGTTTTAGGGAACCAAGGAGGAGACAGCCTTGGTCCACAAAGGCAATGGTAGTCCTGCCAAACTCTGAACCACCTTTGGGCTCATTTTTTCGTGTTCATAAAGGATAATGCCTGTTTGAAGCTGGATAGCTCTGTTGGCCCATCATATAGAATCCCAGAAATCTAACAACCTTTCTTCCTTTTGTCCTGCCTCTGTCCCCTTTAATACAAGTTGGCAGTATTTCTGCTAAGATAGTTGATGGGATCCATGAATCACACCCATAATCTCTTTTGACAAATGAAAGTCCAGCCACACACTTTGTCATCTCCCCAGAGCATTCTTTCTGATTTGTGGCAATATAGATAGGCTGCAAATTTTTCAAATCTTCAATTTCTGGTTCTTAACAATTCCTTTCTCAGTTTCTCTCTCTCCTCTCACATTTTATTATAAGTAGCAAAAAGAAACAAGGCAGCACCTTCAACACTTTGCTTAGAAATCTCCTCAGCTAAATACCAAAGTTAGTCACTTACAAGTTCTACTGTCCACAAAACACTGGAACACAATTTGGCTGAGTTCTTTCCTACTTTATAACAACGATCTCCTTTCCTTCTGTTTCCAATGACATGTTCCTTATTTTTGTCTGAGACCCCCACCAGAAGCACCTTTAACATTCATATTTCTACCAGCAATCTCTTCAAGGAAATCTAGATCTATTCCAACATTTACCTCAAAAACTCTTCCAGTCTCTACCCATTACCCAGTTCCAAAGCCACTTTCACATTTTTAGGTATTTGTTATAGAAGCACCCCACACTCGGTATCAAAATCTGTATTAGTTTGCTAGGTCTGCCATAACAAATACCACAAACTGGGTGGCTCAAACAACAGGAATTTATTTCCTCACAGATATAGAGGCTAGAAGCTTAACACTGAGATGTCAGCAGGGTTGGTTTCATTCTGAGGTCTCTCTCCTTAGCTTGTAGATAGCTGTTTTTTCCATCTTCACATAGTCTCATTCTGTGTGTGAATTTGTGTGGCCTTTCTAAGTGTCCAAATTTCCTTCTTTTATAAGGATACCAGTCGCTCTGGATTAAGGCTCACATTAAAGTCCTCACTTTAAGTTAATCTTTTCCTTAAAGACCTTATTCCAAATACAGTTACATTCTGAGGTACTGGTTGTTAGGAAATCAAAATATGAATTTTGGGGGACACAAGTCAGTGCATAACATGAACTATTACTTATTTTTTTAAAAAAGGGCTATAC
>NW_007737268.1:55573-58263 GCF_000696425.1 Galeopterus variegatus | reverse complement strand
AGTGCAAAGTTACAAAGCTTGTTAGAAGCACAGCCAGGATTAGATTTTAATACTTTTTTCCAATTCTTCTGATTATCTTTCAAAAGATCCCTTGCAGATTTCTTTTCTCATGTAATTCCCTTAATCTTTAACCTGTAAACTTATTTTTCTTTTCCTAGTATTCTTCCTGGGAAGATTCTCTTGACCCCCATGGCTTTTAATACTATAATTACACTTCCGCTCATGATTCTGGTCTCCAGCTCCATCCCAACTCTGTTTGTGAGCTCCAAACACACATGTCCAAGTGACCACTGGACATCTCTGCTTGGCTGCCCCCAGACTCCTCAAGTCCTAGTACCACCCACCCCCAAAAGAGCCTATGTTTCATCTTCTATGTCCCCAAACATCTTCTCCTATGAAATAAATTTCTGAATGGCCCACCACATACTTTGCCCAAGCTAGAAATCCTGATTCAACTCTTGACTCCTTCTTCCCCATCCCTCAATACAATTAATCACCATGTTTTATTTCCTCCACCTCCTCAGAAACCTTAAATATATCCACTCCTTTTCATCAGCTCTTCTTAAGTTTCCAGAATTCTTTCTCTACCTTTTGGCTTTTANAACACTTAATATCTTGACTTTTTTCTCCCCTGTGCACATATCTTCAATTTTTAGTGCCATAAAATGCATATCATAGTATGATATTGAGCCTGTCACTGTGTTTTTATGACTCTTTTTGAGTTATGACAATGGATTTTAGAATTCCGGGAGACTGTTACTTCAGTGCGATAGATAAGGAAAGCACAACAATAGATGGAGATGATTCTAATCACGTAAATATATTCCAGGAAACTCATAATAAATGCCTCTCCAACTTAACCTCCACTTTACCACTTATCAAAAATGCTGGCAGCCACGTTATGATAGATACAGTAGGAAGTATGACGGAGAGAGTCAGAGTGGAAAGAGGCAAAGGTTTTGACTGAAGGTAATTAATATAGATTACAATTAAAAAAAAATAATAACTAATAGAAAAAAAAACAACAGAAATACCCTAACATTCTAGACCCTTTAACATAAAATTCAAATCTCTTGCTAAATTTCTTGGCCTACACGAAATTTGTTTTACCAAAATTATTCTAATTTTGTCCATCTTAAATCCTATTCCCTTGCCTCCCTATCCTATAATTTCATAGTCATCTGTATCTATCCAACTAATTTTCACTATACCAAATTTATCTTGTTGAAATGAGATTAAATCATAATACAACTTTTTTCCCCCCTTTTAAATGGTATTATTTTCTGCCTTTCTCTACTCAGTAATTTTGTATTTAATTTTTGATCTTTTATTTTCTGGGAGTCCATGTTTTAATATTCTATCTTTTTATAAATACTTTATTTTTTTTTTGTACTTTTTTGTGACTGTGCTCAGCCAGTGAGTGCACCGGCCATCGCTATATAGGATCCGAACCCACAGCTGGAGCGCCACTGCGCTCCCAGCGCCGTAAGTACAGGGGCAACCTTTCTTAGCACTATCTCACCCATGCAAATACAAATCTCTATTATGAATCCCAGGTTCTTAATAAAAGGTACATTATTTAATGATTAAAATAAATTCCTTGAAAGAAGAATTTACGTCTATTTCATACTTGGTTCTCATAACATTAAATACAACGTTCTTCATATAGTAAGGATTTAACAGACATTTTCAAATGAATTAAAGAATAAACCAAACACAATTATAGTTTCATATCTAGATTTAACTTATTACTTTGAAGATAGCTTTGCGATTCTTGTTCTTAGCTAACTTAATATAAAACCTTGATTAAACATTTAGTTAAATTTGAATTATATGATTTTTTTAGGAAATTAAGTCTTACTTTTAGCCAAGTTCACTGGGAAGTTTTATTTTGTTTTAGATCATTTTAAGAATTTTTGATTTTTTTCTAAATAAATAAATAAATAAATAAGTCATCTAAAAGTTTTAAGAAGGGGAGTGACATTCTGTAATGTTAATTTACAGAAGTTTATTTTGATTGCAGCATGGGTGATGGTTTGAAAGGGGCCAGAAATGAACACTGGAAGAGAAAATAGAAAGCTGTTAAGAGTATTGAAATTGAAGGATAATGGTAGCCTGGAAGAGGCTAAATCACTTTCAATCCATTAATTTTTTTTACAGATCACTTTCAATCCATTAATTTTTTTACAAGTTTTAATATTTGGAACATTAATGTTAAGTTTTTACAAAGAACATAAGCCATCCTTTATAAAATGCTCTTTTAATGGGTTAGCAAGTCTGAAGTAGCGAAGCTACATTTTATATTTAAGGGACTTAGAAAGTGATTACCATTAGGTGTCCCCATGAAATTGGTTATATATTGTTCTCTGCAATTTAAAGTATAAAACCAATTCATAGAGAATTACAGAAGAGGTAAAATTACCTTAAATTTATGCAATAGCTCCTAGAACAATAAAGCTTAGTTAAANGAAGAGGTAAAATTACCTTAAATTTATGCAATAGCTCCTAGAACAATAAAGCTTAGTTAAAAATGAATTACAATCATAACATCTGTAAAGAAAATGTGTATCAACTGATCACCATAGAAGCCATATACCATTGTATAGCCAGGAAAGTTATTAGAATGGGGATTTTTGCTGCAGCTATGCCAACTACTAACTGTTTAAACTGGGACAAGTTACTTAACATCA
>NW_007737268.1:53933-54581 GCF_000696425.1 Galeopterus variegatus | reverse complement strand
GTTATGGTTCATATCAATTGTGTATTTCAGATAATCAGAACCAGAAATCATGAAGGAAAATCTGGAGGGGATCTTGCTGGCCCTCCGTCTGCAGTCGGGCTTGCCTCTAATAAAAATGTCCAAGCTCCCTGTTTGGGACCCGTAGGAAAGCCTGTATGCTGGTCCATTACTCCCTCTATCTATATGTCTGACGGAGGCGGACCACAAGATCAAACCAGAACCCTTAAGGTGGAAGAAAAAACACAGGAAATGCATGATACCCTATTTCCTCAAGTTACCTATTATCCATTAGCCTTGCCAGAAAATCGAGATGAAGTAAATCTAGATCCTCAGACCTCTCATCTCATAAATTGCATAATACAAGTAATCCTGACCTTGCTCAGGACTGCTGGCTATGCTTGATCATGGGATGACCTATACCTGTAGCTTCTCCATATTTATCCCTTAATTACTCGACCAATGGTGGCGGTGTTCTTTAACTACCCCTTTGCAAGTGCAGCCCTTACAGTTTTATCTCTCTCCTTCTATTAATAATAGGTTTGATCACCTATGCATTCCAGCCAGCAAACTCTTCCCAGGATGCAAGGAATTGATGTAGGCTTTGCAGTTTTTGCAAATTGTCAATCAATAATCAATGTTTCTACCCCT
>NW_007737268.1:48539-53358 GCF_000696425.1 Galeopterus variegatus | reverse complement strand
AGTGAGCGGGAACCGGTCTGCATGTGGGATCCAAACCCTCGGCGGGAGCGCCGCCGCGCTCTCAAGCAGCGCACTGTAGCAGTGCACCACCGGGCCAGCCCCTGGTACTGTTTTAACTTTCTCTTTAATGTCACTACTGATTGGCCTCCCACTTTCTAGTCAAATACACAGTCATATAGTCATATAGTTGTGAATATAGATATTAAGACAATATATATATATATATATATAAACATGAAAGTAGGTATTTAATATCAATGCTTAATATTATATATAATATTGTGTTAATTCAATAAGTATATTTAATTTCTCATATTCTTGTTGGCAAAAGTCTACCTAAATTAAAATTTTGGAACACACAGGTTAGCTTTTCTTTTCTAATAAACTTTCCTACTATCTAGATAAAATGTGAAAGACTTTTATATATTCAGTTTGGTGTAATTTGTGTTATATCTCTTGCTCTTTACATATACCATACAAGGGAACTTCAAAAAGTTCATAGAAAGATTTGTATTATCTTTTACTTTTTATTTTTTTAATAGTAAATAGAGGATGTTAATTGTAAACAGTTGTCCAGCAATTGAAGGACATCATAAATGAAGAAAGGTAGGATCAAAAGCATAAATTTAGAAATATACCCTCTTAAACAGATTTATACTGTAATTATGCTTTAAGTTACAGAAGCATGGATCAATACATTATGGTAAAACAAAATTTATGGGCAATTAAGAAACAAAACTCAACATTAAGCACATACTCAAAACTTCCCAGGTGTATTTTCTTTTTTTTTTTCTGCATTCACCATATTATTTTTTAAGTTGTTAATTGAAATGTATTCATTGTACATATTTATGGGGTACAGAGTTATATTTCAATACATGTAAACAATATGTAGTGATCAAATGAGGGTAGTTAATAGACTCGTCATATTTATTTATTGTCATACTTTAATGTGTTTTTTTTTTCATTTTCTTCTTGAAACATTGCACATATTGATTGTACATATCTGTGGGGTACAGCATTGAATATCAATACCTGTGTACAGCGAGTGATGCTCAAATCAGGATACATACTATATTTATCCTTATGCAATGTATTCTTTTTTTGTGGCTCTTTACCAATTTCTCACTAATACTCATCGTGCTCTCACTTTTACTCCTCTGGTGACCTCAATTCCATTCTCTTCTTTTGAAAGTTGAAGGATTTATTGTGATTTTTGTATCTTTTTTTCATTGTTTATATGTTTAGCTCCCACTTATGAGTGAGGAGATATGGTATTTCTCTTTCTGTGCCTGGCTTATTTCACTTAACATCATTTTCTCTAAGTTCATCCATGTTGCTGTGAATGGCAGAATTTCATTATTTTGTACAGGAGGGTAGTATTCCATTGTGTATATATAAGATATTTTCTTTATCCAGTCATCCATCAAATGGCATTTGTGTTTATTCCAACTCATAGCTATTGTAAATAGAGAAGGGATAACATAGGAGTCCAGGTATCCCTTCAACACAATAATTTCCATTCTTTTGTATTTATACCCAGCAGTGGGATTGCTGGATCATATGACAGTTCAAACTGTAGTTGTTGGAGAAAACTTCATAGTGTTTTCCATAATGGCTACACTAATTTACAATCTTACCAAAAATATAAGAGTGTTCCACTTTCTCCTCATCCTTGCCAGTATTTGTTATTCTGTCTTTTTGATAATGGTGAGTAAAACTGGTATGAGAAGACATCTCAATGAGGTTTTGACTTGCATTTTCCTGATGCTTAGTGATATTGAACCTTTCTTCATGTGTCAGCTGGCCATTTGTACATCTTCCTCTGAGAAATGCATTTTTAGCACGTTTGCCCATTTTTTAATTAAGTTACATCTTTTTTTTTACTGTTATGTTGTTTGAGTTCCTTCTATTTTCTGGTTATTATTCCTTTGTTAGATGCATAGATTTCAAATACTTCTTCCATTCTGTAGGTTGTCTTTTCACTCTGTTAATTGTTTCTTTTGTTTTGCAGAACATTTTTAGTTTGTTATAATCCCATTTGTTTATTTTTTCTTTTGTTGCCTATGCTTTTGGGGTCTTGTTCATAATGTCTCTTCACAGTCCCCTATGTTTTCTTTAAATAATTTTATAGTGTTAGGTCTTATATTTAAGTTCTTAATCTATTTTGGGTTAATTTTGTTATATGGCGAGAGGTACACATCTAGTTTCTACATATAGTTGTCCAGTTTTCCCAGCACCATTTATTGAAGAGACAGTCTTTTCCCCAGTGTTTGTTCTTGTTACCTTTGTAAATAATCAGTTGGCTGTAAGTATGTCGATTTATTTCTGTGTTCTCTATTCTGTTCCATTGGTTTGAGTGCTGTATTTATGTCAGTATCATGCTGTTGTACTTACTATAGCTTTGTAGTATAACTTGAAGTCAGGTGCTCTAATGCCTCAGCTTTATTTATTTATTTATTTATTTATTTATTTTGCTAAGGACTGCTTTGGCTATTTGGGGTCTTTTGTTATTCCATATAAATGTTAAGATTTTTTTTTTTCATTTTTTTCTTTTATCACTTCACTTGTTTTTTTCACTAAGTTGTGTGAGCTCCTTGTATATTCTGGATCTTTATCTTTTGTTGGATACATATTTTGCATGTATTTTCTCCCACTATGTTATGTAGATCAATTTGTGTAGTATGGACTATTTCACAACATTAATTCTTCCAATCCAAGAGCATGGAATGTCTTTCCATCTTTTTGTGTCCTCCTTAATATTTTTCAGCAGTGATTTGTATTTCTTGTTGTACATATCTTTCACCTCCTTGGTTGAATTGATTCCAAAGTATTTTTTTGGTGACTATTGTAAATGGACTTGCTTTATTGATTTCTTTTTCTTCTAGTTCAGTATTGCAGGATACAAATGCTACTGATTTTTTAGTATTGATTTTGTATCCTGCAACTTACTGAAATTGCTCACCTGGTCTAAGAGTTTTTTGGTATAGTCTTTAGGTTTTTCTAGATATAGGATCATGTCATCTGCCAACAGGGACAGTTTGGCATCCAGATGCCCTTTCTTTCCCTTGTTTGATTGCTCTGACTAGTACTTCCAATATTGTGTTACTCAGGAGAGATTAGAGTAGGCTTAATTGTCTTTTTTCTGTTCTTAAGGTTTTCCCCATTAAGGATGATATTAGCAGTGGGTTTGTCATATGTAGTTTATATTGTTTTGAGATATTTTCCATCTATATTTAACTTGCTGAAAGTATCATGAAGCAATGTTAAATTTTGTAAGACACTTTTTTCTGCACCTGTTGAGATAATCATATGGTTTTTGTCCTTGATTTTGTTGAAATGGTCTATCACATTTATTGACTTGTGTATGTTGAACCATCCTTGCATCACCGAGATGAATCCTACTTTACCGTGGTGTATAATTTTTTTGATGTGTTATTGTGTTATAATTGCTAGTATTTTGTTGTGGATTTTTGTATGCATGTTCATCAAAGAGATTGGCCTGTTGTTTTCTCTTTTTCACTTTTGTATCTTTGTCTGGTTTTGGTATCAGAATCATGTTGGCTTCATAGAATGAATTTGGAAGAATGGCCTATCTTTTAATTTTTTGGTATAGTTTAAAGAGAATTGGTATTAATTTGTCTTTCAGGGTCTGGTAACATTGAGTAGTAAAGCCATCTGGTCCTGTGCTTTTTGTTGTTGTTGGGAGACTGCTGATTACTGCTTCAATCTTGTTGCTTGTTATTGGTGTTTAGGTTTTTTTAGTTTTTCTTGGTTTAGTCTTGGTAGTTTGATGTATCCAGAAATTTCTCCATTTCCTCCAGGTTTTCAAATTTGTTGGCATATAATTGTGTATAATAGTCTCTAATGATTTTTTTTGTATTTTGTTGCAATCAGTTGTCTCCTTTTTCATTTCTTATTTTTGTTATTTGGATCTTCTCTCACTTTTTCTTGTTAACCTAACTAATGGTTTGTCTATGCTGTTTGTCTTCTCAAAAAAACCCTTTTTTAAAACAAAAAAAAGTTGATCATTTGTATCATATTTTGGGTCTCTATTTCATTTAGTTCTGCTCTGATCTTAACTATTTCTGTGTACTAATTTTGGGATTGGATTGTTCGTGTTTTTTCTAGTTCCTTGATGTGTACTATTAGGTTGTTTTTTGAGATCTTTTTTATTCTTTTGTAAGTGTTTATTGCAATAAACTACTCTCTTGGTATGATGTGTCTTTATTTTCATTAGTTTTGAGTAATTTTTTGATTTCCTATTCAATTTATTCTTGGACCCCCAGGTTGTTCAAGATCATGTTGTTTAATTTCCATCTATTTGTATGGTTTCCAGGGTTTTGCTTGCTGTTGATTTCTAGTTTTAATCAATTGTGGTCTGAAAAAGTACTTGACCTGATTTATTTTTTAAAAAATTTGTTGAGACTTGATTTGTGACCTGACTTGTGGCCTATCCTGGAGAATGTTCCATGTGCTGTTGTGAAGAATGTATCTTCTGTAGTTTATTATTATTATTATTATTCATTTTTTTTTATCTTCTTCTTCTTCTTTTCATTCTGTCGTTTTGGGATGAATTTTCCTGTAGATAATCTGCCAGGTCTAATTGGTCTGAATTAGTTTAAATCTTGTGTTTCTCTTTTGATTTGTTGCCTCGATGATCTGTCCAGTGCTGAGAGAGGGGTGTTCAAATCCCCATCTGTTATCCTGTTGGGTTCCTAGTTTAAATCTTGTGTTTCTCTTTTGATTTGTTGCCTAGATGATCTGTCCAGTGCTGAGAGAGGGGTGTTCAAATCCCCATCTGTTATCCTGTTGGGTT
>NW_007737268.1:45445-48017 GCF_000696425.1 Galeopterus variegatus | reverse complement strand
GATGATCTGTCCAGTGCTGAGAGAGGGGTGTTCAAATCCCCATCTGTTATCCTGTTGGGTTCTATCTCTTTCTTTCGGTGTAATAGTATTTGCTTTATGTATCTGGGTGCTCTAGTGTTGGGTGCATACATATGAATGATATGTTTTCTTTCTGGATAGATCCTTTTATCATTATACAGTACCCTTCTTTGTTTCTTTTTTTGGTTTTGGTTTAAAGTCTGTTTCATCCAATATAAGAGTATCTTCCTGCTCATTTTTGGCTTCCATTTGTGTGGTATATCTTTTTTCATCCCTTCACTACTAGTCTGTGTGTGTCTTTATACATGAGTTGAGTCTATTAAAGACAGCATATAGTTGGGTGTACCTTGTTAATCCAATCAGTCATTCTGTGTCTTTTGAGTGAAGAGTTTAATCTATTTACATTTAGGGTTGTTATTGAAAGGTATTGTCTTACTCCTGGAATTTTATTGATTTCCCTACCATTATTTTAAATATTTTTTGTTCCTGTTTTCCCCTTTTATTTTTTGTCTTTGATATTTGTTGTTTTTTTGAAGTGGTAAGATTTAGTTTCCTTTTATTTTCATTTTTGTTTTAACAGATTTTGTTCTTTCTTATGTATTTGTGTTAATGATTATCAACTTTTGGATTCCCTTGAGAATTTCTTGTAAGGCTGGTCATGTGGTGGTGAACTTCCACAATTTTTGTTTGTCTGAGAAATATACTCTCTGCCCCTCATTTCTGAAGAACAGCCTCTCTGGCTGTAGTATTCTTGGCTGGCATTTTTTTCTTTTGGTATTTTAAATATATCATCCTGTTTTCTTCTGTCCTGTAGAGTTTCTGTTGAGAAGTCTTCTGTTAGTGTGATGGAGGCTCCCTTATAGATTACTTGACACTTTTCTTTTTCTGATTTTAGTATTCTCTCTTTGTCTTTTAGCTTTGTCAGTTTGATTAATATGTGTCTCAGAGAGGATCCTTCTGGATTGAATGTGTTTGTAGAACTTTGAACTTCCTGGATCTGAATGTCTGTGTCTCTCCCTATAACTGGGAAGTTTTCTGTTATTATTTTGTTGGCCAGGTGTAGAGCTAGAACCGGGGTCTGGTGCTCACAGACCCCTCAAGCCCAATCACAAACCCTTCACACACAGGTCTATGAGCTAGGTAACCGGCAAAAGGTCCTTGGAGGATTGGTTGAAGAAGGAATAGTCTTTATTCAGTACACACAACACTATGAGCTAGGCAGCACAAAGAGAAACTCAGAAACTCAACTGCTACCAGAAAAGTCCAAAGAAAAACTGAAACTGAGCAGCTGCCAGCAGAGTAAACATGCTCTATTGTTAGACAAGAGCTCTCTGCCACCAGCCTGCTTCACAAACTGCAGAACACACAAAAGCAATTAATTATAAAGATACATGGGTGCACACTGAAACTGAGCAGCTGCCAGCAGAGTAAACATGCTCTATTGTTAGACAGGAGCTCTCTGCCACCAGCCTGCTTCACAAACTGCAGAACACACAGAAGCAATTAATTATAAAGATACATGGGTGCACATGCACACCATCTCCACACACAATTTGTTTACAAGAAATGTGGAGGGAGCATGACTGAATTATCCTGTTTTTCCCACAATAGGTTTTCAATGCCTTTTCCTTTCTCCTCCCCATCTGGAACCCCATGAATTGGATGTTTGTGTGTTTAGGGTTGTCTGTTATCTCTCAGATTTTCTTCATTTTTAAAAAATTGTCTTTATTATTTGTTGTCTGCCTGAGTTATAGCAAGTAGACTGTCTTCAAGATCAGAACTTCTTTCTTCTTCTTTCTTTAGCCGAGTGTTTTAGCTCTCAGTTGTGTTTTTTATTTTATTGATAGAATCCTATAGCTCCATGAGTTCTGCTACCTTCTTTTTTAGAGTATCAATTTATTTGTTAATTTCTTCTGTCATATCCTGGATAGTTTTCCTCAGTTCATTGTATTGTCTGTGTGTTCTTTTGTCTCACTGAGTGTCCTTAAGATTTTTACTCAGAATTCCTTTCAGTTATTTCAAGTGTTTCCTGCTCTATGGGGTCTTGTATTTGAGAATTACCATATTTCTTTGATGTTATCTTTTTATTTTTGATATTTTCTGTATTTCTCATATCTCTATGTTGATGTCTACAGATTGTGGTAGAGCAGTTCCTTTTTCTAGTACTCTGGAGTGGGCATTGAGGAGAGAGACTTCCTCTTGTTTTTCTGTTCTTTGCTAGTGACTCTCTTTGTATCAGTGTAGTTGTGTGGGAGGCAGGCTGTCTGCACAGTGGCCAGCACTGCTAGTGTATCTGTGAGCTGCCCTTGTAGTGTCAAGCCTGTATTATCTTTTAATTCTATTTTTCCACAAACTTTTTGAAGTACCTTGTATACATTTTTTGTCACATTAAATGTCATGAAAAGTAAAAAATAATCATATGTTATTTAATGGTTTAAAAAAACAAATAATATTCCATATTTTTATACACCTTGAACAGTCCAACACAAACAAATACTTTATCTTAGCTATTTGTATACATTGGGTACATGTAACTGTCAGAGTTATTAAAAAA
>NW_007737268.1:42397-44668 GCF_000696425.1 Galeopterus variegatus | reverse complement strand
GAATTTATTTTTAGAGGAGACTAATAGAGCCTCATATATCCACTTTTTTATTTGTTTTTTTAAAATATGAATTTATAAAAACTCTTGGTAAAAAAAGGTTAGATGTCAGTTAGAAAAACTTCTGTAACACATGCCCTTCATGGATTCTGTTGTATTAATTTAATGGAAAATCATGGAACATGCAATAATGTAAAATTTCTTTGATATAAAGGAATGAATTGTTAAAATTTATTTTTAAATTTTTAAGGTTGTCTATTAAGAGTAACTTTTTAAGTGCAAATACTTGCATTGGAAAAGTATGGGCAATTATTAATGTAATTAAAACTTTCAAATTATATGTTAGCATGTGTGTTTTTTTATATATACAAATGAAGTTTATGTACTGGAAATTTAATCTCCATTGTAACAGGGTTAAAAGGGTAGGAAATCTAATTATGGTATTTGTATGGTAGGGCCTTTAAGAGGGGATTAGATTCTGAGGACTGTTCCCTTGAGTATGAATTGATCCATTCATGGAGTAATGGGTGTGGTTCTGATGGCTTTATAAAGAGAACAAGTAAGAAATTTAGCTTTCTCCATGTCAACCCATTCTTGTCATGTGATACCCTGTGTTACTGCAGAAGGCTGCCCTCACCAGATTTGTTCCCTGGATCTCTGACTTTCCAACTTCCAAAACTGTAAGAAATAAATTTCATTCTTTTATAAATTATCCAGTTTCAAATATTCTGCTGTAAGCAACAGAAATGAACTAAGACATCAATATTATTCATATTTCCTATTTTTTAACCTATAATTACTTTATTGCCTCCACTGTCAATTATGTATCAGCTTTATTTATTCTATATATAAATTAGTTTGTATGTCCTCAGTTTCTGTGTTTGTTCAACTTTTTAATATAATTTTCAATAAAATTTGTGTGTATTTTCATCAACATATAAAACACAATTTCTTATCTTGGGTTGAATGCGTTTCATTATTGATGACATCATATACAATTCATTGTTATATTTATCTTTATTTTTTCTTTTATACAAACAACAGATTGGAAGAGAATTTATGATTTCATTGTTCATGCTCATGGCTTTTCTTCACAATTGATGGCTCACATATATCAAGGAATATTGAAATTCATTTTCATGATATCCCTCGTCTTTTGCAATAAGCCATGTCACCTTTAGGTTAAACTGCAAAGATAAAAATAATTGGCAGAAAAGACAACCATTTACCATTTATATGAAGGACAAAGTCATATTTTCAAAAATGTTAGCTACCGCTAGAGAATAGTGTTTGCTTTAAGATATAAAACATTGAAAAATTTTTAGAGTAATATAGTTGATGTTTAACTCACTATTTTTATAGACTGAACTCAACAACAGAAATTTTACATATATATATATATAAATTATATAGAGGAAATTGGCATGTCACTTAAATTATTCCGATTGTTTTTAAAAGGACAAACTTGATAGATTAAATTTCTGTTACTTGTTTAGATTCAATGACTTCACATTATGGAGTAAAGAGAAAAAAAACCTTCACATTTTGCTATTTTTTGATCTTAGGAAGTTGCTTGTACATTCTATCAATGTCTCATCTGTAAAATGAGTGATGAGAGAACAGTTTTACAAAGGTGATGTATATATTCAATTTGCTTATTCCCAAGAATTGTTTATACATTGATTATCATGTAAGTACTCAATATATGTCAACAGTAATAATAATAAATTATACTTTCTTGGAAGAAAGAAAGGTTTACAGTAATATATTGTTATTGAGAAGAACCCACTAATGACTTCTAAAAGCTTAATCATGACCACAGATGTTTGAAATCATCCAGCAAAGTCATTATGCTTTGATGTACCATTAACATCTCTTAGAGATATTATTTCTAAATTTTTAATTTAAAGGTAAAACATCATGGGCTGTCCTATTCAATCCAAAATTAAACTTAATGTAACAATAAGAAAAACAAAAAAATTTTCAATGCAGTAATATGACACCAAATGGGAAAAGAAAAAAGGGAGACAAGTAAAAACAATTTTTTCAAGGCATAGTATTATGCCTTCACTCAGATGAAACCAGAGACTCTTAGGCTATTTTAAAATAAGTAGCCATCATATTTTTCACCATTTATTGAAGACTTTACTCATTGTAACTGTATACTGCAGAACAAATATAATGTTTCCAGAATAGTTCACATACTGTAAAGTGCATTGTTATTTTCTTTCTAACAAAGAGAATAAAAGCTTAAAAATAATAGATGTTAATTTT
>NW_007737268.1:27596-41662 GCF_000696425.1 Galeopterus variegatus | reverse complement strand
CTTCACTCAGATGAAACCAGAGACTCTTAGGCTATTTTAAAATAAGTAGCCATCATATTTTTCACCATTTATTGAAGACTTTACTCATTGTAACTGTATACTGCAGAACAAATATAATGTTTCCAGAATAGTTCACATACTGTAAAGTGCATTGTTATTTTCTTTCTAACAAAGAGAATAAAAGCTTAAAAATAATAGATGTTAATTTTGCTTATATAAACACAAAGGGATTTTTTTTTCCTAAAGACTTATTATCTTAATAGAATATCATTAGTAAATTTACATTTATGGTTCAGATTTTTCATGGTTTCAAGTTACTGCTGTAGAAAAATTTATATTTAATCAGCCATGAATTAATTAATTTCAGTTATTTTTCATACTTTAGAACACAAACACCCAATACATCCTCAACAGCAATATGTGATGTCTCTAAGGCCAAAGAAGTATTTTTAAACTCAACAAATATTAATAGTCTTATGTTGCATGAAGCAATAAGCCTTTGCCAATATCGTGGGGGATGAGACATGAAGAAATTCTGCGTTTATCACATATTTCCAAAACTTATTTAATTACATACCTTTTTCCATCTATCTCTTATCACCCTCTCCCATATTTCTTATATAACAACTAAATAGCATTCCATGGGACATATTCTGGAGCCAATAATATTATCAATTTAATAATTACAAAGACAGTAGCTATGTTCTTACTGAATTTAGATAGTTTCTCTCTAAATTCGTAACAAAGAAAATAAAAGCAAAGCTAAGCATTTCATATACACCGATACAGAGATTTAATTTAAGATATTATATAAACAATGTTTCCATATTAATAGCAATATTTTTTTTAATAATGTGGAATAATTTACCCAAACTCTTTACGAACAAGATCGACCTGTCAGTAAACTTCAAAATATGTGAATCAAGCTGCATAAAACCTGTGCCTGTATCTTCTGAATAATATCTTCAAAATCATATGAATGGCTCATTAAAAGTACCTTTTCCTCATACCTCTTTTCAAATCTACTCAATTGAAATCAATGAAGATTGGGAACCAGATATCTGTGTTTTAAACTGTCTTTCCAAGTGATTCTTATGCACACAATAGATTGATCTCTACTGCTCTTATAAAGAGAAAAGAACATGCAAATTTAGTTTAAAGCATGTGTATCAAATTTATATTTATGTGTCTATAATCTATAATGCTCTCAAAATATTATATTGTACTTTTGAAGTTAGGCAATATTTTGTGATGCAATATAAAATCTTCATGTTCAAATAAGGTTTGGATCAATATTAATAATATAATATAAAATATTTCAAAATGTCCAGAGTATTTTGGTTAAATGAATCTGTCTGACTAAATATTGTAAAACCAGTGTCTCAGGAGAGAGCACAGTTTTGAAAATCTAAAATCCTTATCTTGCATTTGTGTTTGTTTTGTTTTTGCATGTTTGTTTTGATGTGGGAAAAATCTATTTAGAATTAAACAAGCTGAAAATAATCAATCAGTTTTATTCTAAAAGCCAAGAGTAAGAGATAAGTAAACAAAAATAAATATATAGTATTATGCTGGTCTTTCAGCTTTGGGGATGATAAGTGTGATGTATAAGATATAGTTAGATATAATGAGATAAATGTACCTATTTAAATCTAAAATTGGAGAATAACTTAAATTCATTTTTGTCATATTACAATAAACATTCATTTTAAATTTCAGGCAGGAAATAAGTAGAGATAAAATTAAATTATAGATATAGTTAATGTTTGAGAAAAATAAGTATGGCAATCACTAGGGAGTAGTATTTAGTAATATTTAGAGAGAGAGTATGAGTCCCATTAAAAATGGGAAAGTGAACATTTAACAAAAGCCAAAGCCACCTTCAATAATTGGCAGACCACCAAGTACATAAAATGATATGCCAGGATTAATTGCCAAACAGAGACTGGAATGCAGTGACTTCAGAAGAATCTACTTTTTAGAACTACAGTGAGGCACATGGGAGAGATAATATGAGGAGTCACCTCTGTGAATACATAAATTGAAGATTCCATTTGCTTCTTCACCTGGGCTGGTAAAATGTCCTCAGGGAAACCTGCCTAAGGGCAAAAGCTAAGAACTAACATATATATAGCATAATCTATCTTTCAGATAATATGTAAATATATTTCCATGAGTGAAGTGTAAGTACAGCAAAAAAATAGAGAATAATTTTAGGTTAAGTTTTTGTTTTTGTTTCAAATATATATCTGAGGTGTCTGCATAACAGTGGTTTTACCTACCTAAAATTTAACTTTGCAGAATGAAACCACATTTTATTAGTTATTATAGCAAACTAATAATGCCTTCCCCCATTATGATGTGTACATGCGAATCTCCAGAACCCATGACTGTTACTTTATATGGCAAAAGATACTTTGCAAATTTAACTAAATTAAGAATCATGAGTAGGGAGATTTTATTCTGGATTGTTTGGGGTCATTTAATGCAGTCACAGAGGTTTTTTTCATAAGAAGAGGCAGGAGATCAGAGAGCGGAAGGCAGTGTGATGATGGAATCAGAGATTGGAAGGAGGCACTTTGAAGACAGAGGGAAGGGCTATAATCCAAGCAGTACAGATAACCACCAGCAGCTAAAAGAGGCAAGAAAACATTTTCTCAGAACCTTCAAAGGAACAAGCTCTATTGCCACCTTGAAACTGATTTCAGACTTCTCACCTTCATAACTTTAAGAGAATAAATGTGGGCATTCTTTTAAGCTAAGTTTGGGGTGATTTGTTATAGCAACAATAAGGTTAATACAGTTACTAAACAATAGCTCAATTGTTATTCACCCTGAAAACTTACAGTGTTTCATTTTCTTCCTGTTTATCCATCCATAGTACCAAGCACCTCTCAATTATCAGAGTTGTAATTTTATATTTATTTCATGTGAGTTTTTGTGATTAAAGCAAATATTTCCTTCTAGTGAGTTCCAATTGAAAATCAGTGGTTTGGTTTGGTTTTGTCACCTCTGCAGGACCTAAAATACTTGCTACTCACATAGGCCCTCAAAATCTGATGAATGAGAAAAGACATGAAGGAAAACATAAAGAAATCAAAATGCTTAATTAAGAATTATTTTTCTTTTACCTTTACTCCTTGGCATGGACGAAGAGAAAGTTTGTTTAGGAAAAGTGAGACTAACCACACTGCTCTCCATGCCACGCCCCCCCCCCAAAAAAAACACAGTTTACAATATTGCGCTAATCATGGATTTTGAAATTTCTGTTGTTTAAGTCACTGCAAAGATCCCTTATTAAATTGTAATTTTATGAAAGAGGAGGATTTTTAATATTAAAGTATTCAGATACTAATAACAATATAATGTTTAAAACCAAAAAAACAAAATCAATTCCTAAGTTAGTACTGATCCTCAATGGCAAGACCATGATGCAGGTCTGACCACTATGAATAGAGGGAATAAAGAAAATAGCTCACATTGAAATTCATTTTTAAGAAAATTTTATCTAAGCCAAGGAGGATGCTTCGAGCCAAAGTCACCTGTTGAAGCTCTTCCACATTTCAAAGGCACAGGCCTGTCTTTGCAACCCTACTATGCTCAGTCAAAAGATTTATGGAGTCAGTGGGAAGTGTATCCTCAGTACAAATTTGGAAGTGGCTGCATAGTTCATCAGATAGGGTATTAATTAATTACAACTCCCCAAAATGGGAGATATGAAAGGCATATTTTCACAACTGTCAGAGGTTTATTGTATAATATATGTGGCTTTTGAATGTTGGAAACATTTTTATGAAAGAAGAGTGGATAGGTAGGGAAATCAAAATATGAACTAATGAAGACCAGTAATCTGCACCAAAGAACAAAAGAAGACTCTAAGTTTATATGTATTTCAGTGGTTATAAATATTGTGGCTACTATAATAAATTGATGTTTATATTATTGATTGCAGGAGATAAACATTGAATCCATGTTTAAATAAATAACTGAATTAATCAAATAACATTCTAAGAATTCTGCTTCTGGCGGAGATGAAAGGACACAGAATGAATTTTCCTCCTACCTAAACAACTCTAAAGCAGAATGAATATATAAACAATGGTTTGCAACACTAGACCTCAGGCAATGAATGACACTTATCTTTGGTAGGTAGGCTCAACTATCCCAGTTTTGTTGCCTTGAGAGATTTCCCTTGCAGCAGAAGCACTTCCAGAGGATTTAAAGGACCAGTGAATAGTTTTCTACTTTATTTTTCCTCTTTTTCTCCTTTTGAAGGGCAGACATTATAGACTAGTATATTTAAAAACAACTACATAATCAGAAAAATTAGAAAGTGGCTACTTATACCCAGGTGCAGGCTCCAGAAAAGACCTGAGAAGAAGTTAGGTTTACACATCCGGATGAATCTTGGCACAATGAGAGACTACAACAATAAAAAAATTAAGAAATTAAAAATAACAAAACAGCAAATTCTGGGAATAGAGAATCTTATTTTCAGGAGAATCTTATTAGCAAATTATTAGATTCAAATGATCAGTTTTCAACAAAAAGCACATAGCATACAAGAAAAACATACATATAGAGACCAATAAAAGAAAATAAGTAAACAGACTGTCCTAAAAAAAAAAAAAAAANAAAGTGAACATTTAACAAAAGCCAAAGCCACCTTCAATAATTGGCAGACCACCAAGTACATAAAATGATATGCCAGGATTAATTGCCAAACAGAGACTGGAATGCAGTGACTTCAGAAGAATCTACTTTTTAGAACTACAGTGAGGCACATGGGAGAGATAATATGAGGAGTCACCTCTGTGAATACATAAATTGAAGATTCCATTTGCTTCTTCACCTGGGCTGGTAAAATGTCCTCAGGGAAACCTGCCTAAGGGCAAAAGCTAAGAACTAACATATATATAGCATAATCTATCTTTCAGATAATATGTAAATATATTTCCATGAGTGAAGTGTAAGTACAGCAAAAAAATAGAGAATAATTTTAGGTTAAGTTTTTGTTTTTGTTTCAAATATATATCTGAGGTGTCTGCATAACAGTGGTTTTACCTACCTAAAATTTAACTTTGCAGAATGAAACCACATTTTATTAGTTATTATAGCAAACTAATAATGCCTTCCCCCATTATGATGTGTACATGCGAATCTCCAGAACCCATGACTGTTACTTTATATGGCAAAAGATACTTTGCAAATTTAACTAAATTAAGAATCATGAGTAGGGAGATTTTATTCTGGATTGTTTGGGGTCATTTAATGCAGTCACAGAGGTTTTTTTCATAAGAAGAGGCAGGAGATCAGAGAGCGGAAGGCAGTGTGATGATGGAATCAGAGATTGGAAGGAGGCACTTTGAAGACAGAGGGAAGGGCTATAATCCAAGCAGTACAGATAACCACCAGCAGCTAAAAGAGGCAAGAAAACATTTTCTCAGAACCTTCAAAGGAACAAGCTCTATTGCCACCTTGAAACTGATTTCAGACTTCTCACCTTCATAACTTTAAGAGAATAAATGTGGGCATTCTTTTAAGCTAAGTTTGGGGTGATTTGTTATAGCAACAATAAGGTTAATACAGTTACTAAACAATAGCTCAATTGTTATTCACCCTGAAAACTTACAGTGTTTCATTTTCTTCCTGTTTATCCATCCATAGTACCAAGCACCTCTCAATTATCAGAGTTGTAATTTTATATTTATTTCATGTGAGTTTTTGTGATTAAAGCAAATGTTTCCTTCTAGTGAGTTCCAATTGAAAATCAGTGGTTTGGTTTGGTTTTGTCACCTCTGCAGGACCTAAAATACTTGCTACTCACATAGGCCCTCAAAATCTGATGAATGAGAAAAGACATGAAGGAAAACATAAAGAAATCAAAATGCTTAATTAAGAATTATTTTTCTTTTACCTTTACTCCTTGGCATGGACGAAGAGAAAGTTTGTTTAGGAAAAGTGAGACTAACCACACTGCTCTCCATGCCACGCCCCCCCCCCAAAAAAAACACAGTTTACAATATTGCGCTAATCATGGATTTTGAAATTTCTGTTGTTTAAGTCACTGCAAAGATCCCTTATTAAATTGTAATTTTATGAAAGAGGAGGATTTTTAATATTAAAGTATTCAGATACTAATAACAATATAATGTTTAAAACCAAAAAAACAAAATCAATTCCTAAGTTAGTACTGATCCTCAATGGCAAGACCATGATGCAGGTCTGACCACTATGAATAGAGGGAATAAAGAAAATAGCTCACATTGAAATTCATTTTTAAGAAAATTTTATCTAAGCCAAGGAGGATGCTTCGAGCCAAAGTCACCTGTTGAAGCTCTTCCACATTTCAAAGGCACAGGCCTGTCTTTGCAACCCTACTATGCTCAGTCAAAAGATTTATGGAGTCAGTGGGAAGTGTATCCTCAGTACAAATTTGGAAGTGGCTGCATAGTTCATGAGCCAAAGTCACCTGTTGAAGCTCTTCCACATTTCAAAGGCACAGGCCTGTCTTTGCAACCCTACTATGCTCAGTCAAATGATTTATGGAGTCAGTGGGAAGTGTATCCTCAGTACAAATTTGGAAGTGGCTGCATAGTTCATCAGATAGGGTATTAATTAATTACAACTCCCCAAAATGGGAGATATGAAAGGCATATTTTCACAACTGTCAGAGGTTTATTGTATAATATATGTGGCTTTTGAATGTTGGAAACATTTTTATGAAAGAAGAGTGGATAGGTAGGGAAATCAAAACATGAACTAATGAAGACCAGTAATCTGCACCAAAGAACAAAAGAAGACTCTAAGTTTATATGTATTTCAGTGGTTATAAATATTGTGGCTACTATAATAAATTGATGTTTATATTATTGATTGCAGGAGATAAACATTGAATCCATGTTTAAATAAATAACTGAATTAATCAAATAACATTCTAAGAATTCTGCTTCTGGCGGAGATGAAAGGACACAGAATGAATTTTCCTCCTACCTAAACAACTCTAAAGCAGAATGAATATATAAACAATGGTTTGCAACACTAGACCTCAGGCAATGAATGACACTTATCTTTGGTAGGTAGGCTCAACTATCCCAGTTTTGTTGCCTTGAGAGATTTCCCTTGCAGCAGAAGCACTTCCAGAGGATTTAAAGGACCAGTGAATAGTTTTCTACTTTATTTTTCCTCTTTTTCTCCTTTTGAAGGGCAGACATTATAGACTAGTATATTTAAAAACAACTACATAATCAGAAAAATTAGAAAGTGGCTACTTATACCCAGGTGCAGGCTCCAGAAAAGACCTGAGAAGAAGTTAGGTTTACACATCCGGATGAATCTTGGCACAATGAGAGACTACAACAATAAAAAAATTAAGAAATTAAAAATAACAAAACAGCAAATTCTGGGAATAGAGAATCTTATTTTCAGGAGAATCTTATTAGCAAATTATTAGATTCAAATGATCAGTTTTCAACAAAAAGCACATAGCATACAAGAAAAACATACATATAGAGACCAATAAAAGAAAATAAGTAAACAGACTGTCCTAAAAAAAAAAAAAAAAACCTGATGGAAGATTTTTGCAAAAAACTTTCAAATAAACATCTTGAAGATTCTGAAAAACTCAAAGAACATGTGGAAAAGGTTTTAAAAAACGAGAAAGATCTCAAATTAACAAACTAACTTTACAAACTAAATTTAGAATTCAAGAAAGTAGAACAAGAAGAATAAATTTTTCTATCCGAAACTAGAAAAGAAAGAAAATAAAGATTAGAGCAGAGATAAATAAAATACAGGGAAGCAATAGAAAAAAATCAAAACCAAAAGGTGGTTCACTGAAAAGATCAACAAAACTGACAAATCTTTAGCTAGATGGACAAGGGAAAAACAAGGATTATAAGAGAGTAGTATGAAGAATTGTGTAACAAATTGAATAACTCCAGTGAGGTGGACAAATTTCTATAAACACAAGTTTACGAAGACTAAATTATGAAAAAAAATTAAAAACTAAATATAAACTAGTAAATACATTGAACAGTAATAAAAAAAATCTCCTGATAAAGCAGAGCCTTGGACCTGATGGCTTCACGGGTGAATTTTACAAAATATTTTTAAAAGAATTAATGCTAACTCATCTCAGGTGTTTCAAAAAAAATTCAGAGGAAGAGAAGCTTCCTGACTCGTTCTATGAGGTCAACATTATCCAAATAACAAAGCTGGACAACCACACAGCAAAAAAAAGAAACCTGCAGACCAATATCCCTCATGAACATTCATGCAAAAACCCTTCAAAAAATAAAAGAAATACCAAATTCAGCAGCATATTATTAGGATTATATACCATAAAAAAGTGGGATTTATTGCTGAGATGCAAGGATGATTCAACATAGGAAAACTGATCAATGTAATTGCTGTAGATTGGATGCCCCCCAACATCACTGAGGCTTAATCCCCACTGTAACTGCTGAGTGCAAAACTCTATCATGATAGTTAAAAGGCAGGGCGTTGAAGAGTTGATTAGATTGTAGGACCATGCCATAGTGAATGGATTAAAAATGGTGGTCAGGGGTGTGGTTCTGAGGGCTTTAAAAGGAGAGTGCATGTGGAGCTATCTCTTTTGCTCTCTCTGCTCTATCATTTTCTGCCATGTGAGACCCTGAGGTCACTGTCCCCACTACCAAGACCCTCACAAAATGTATTTCCTGGACTTCAGATTTCCCAGTCCCTGAAACTGTAAGCAATATATTTTGCTTTCTTTACAAAATACCCAGTTCTGTGTGTTTTGTTATAAGCAACAAAAATGGACTAATACAGTAATGTATCACTTAAACAGAATGAAGGAAAAAAACCCACATGATTATCTAAATCAATGTAGAAAAAAGCATTTGACCAAATTCAATATCTTTTCATTATAAAAACATTCAACAAATTAGGAATGAAAGGCAACTACTTCAACATAATAAAATCCAGGGCAAGAATGCCCACATTTACCATTTCTATTCAACATAATGCTTCTAGCTGGAGCAATTAGGTAAGAAAAAGAAATAAGACACATTCAACTTGAAAAGGAAGAAGTAAAATTATCTCTGTACACAGATAATCTTTTTATCTAAAATATTTTAATATTTATTTGTACATATTTGTGGGATACACTACATTGTTTCAAAACATGCATACATTGCACAATGATTCACTTAGAGTAGACAGCAGAGTTTTGTATCCATTAGTCCATCATTTTTCCTCCCCTCCTTCCCTCCTCCTGTAACCATTATTCTACTATCTGCTTCTACTCTCTGCTTCTATGAGAACCACTGATATTTTTTAGATTCCACATATGAGTGCTTTCAGGCAGTATTTGCCTTTTTATGCCCAACTTACTTCACTTAACATAATTGTTTACAGTTCCATCCATGTTGCTGCAAATAATAGGATATCAATTTTTTAAATAGCTGAGTAGTATTCCAGTATGTGTATATTTTTTATCCATTCTTCTGTTGATGGGCATTTAGGTTGATTCTGTCTCTTGGCAATTGTGAAGAGTGTTGCAATAAATATAAGAGTGCATATGTCTTTTTGATATATGGATTTCATTTCCTTTGGATATATGCCTGGTAGTGAGAGAGCTGGGTCACATGGTAGATCTATTTTTAGTTCTCTGAGGAACCTCCATACTCTTTTCGACAATGGCTGTACCAATTTACATTCCCACTAACAATGTAGAAGAGTTCTTTTTTTCTCCATATCCTCTCCAGCACTTATTTTTTTTATCTTGTTGCTAATAGCCATTCTAACTGTAGTGAGATATCTCAATGTTGTTTAATTTATTATTGATGATTAGTGATGTTGAACATTTTTTCCTGTGCCTGCTGGCCATTTGTATGTCTTCTTTTGAGAAATGTCTGTTTAGGTCTTTTGCACATTGTTTAATTGGGGTATTTGTTTTTGTGCTGTTGAGTCACTTACGTTCCTTATATATTCTCTATTAGCCCCTTATCTGGTGTGTGGTTGGCAAAATCTTTCCCATTCTGTAGGTTATGTCTTTGTTGACAGTGTCCCTTGCTGTACAGAAACTTTTTAGTTTGATGTAGTTGGTTTTTCAAAAAGATAAATTTGATAAACCTTTAGCTAGACTTATGAAGAAAAGAGAATATTCATATAAATAAAATCGAAATGAAAAAAGGGACATTACAACGGATACCACAGATAATATAATCTTATATGTAGAAAACCACAAAGATTCAGTTAGAAAACTGTTAGAACTAATAAAGTTAAACTAGTATGAAACAAAGGCAATAAGCAAAAATATGTTGCATTAACAACAGACAACCTGAAAAAGAGATTACAACTGCAATTCCCTTTACAAAAGCATCAAAAGAATAAAAATAAAATACTCAGGAAATAATCTAACCCAGAAGGTGAAATACTTGTACAATAAAAACTATGAAACATTTCTGAAAAAAAAAAGAAAAGATAAATAAAAGACACACATCTCATGTTAAAGGATTCAAAGAATTAATATTGCTAAGATGTCAGTACTACCTGAAGTGATCTGTAGATTAAGTGCAATTCCTATCAAAATCCCAAAACCTTTTCTTTTTCCTTTTTTGTAAAAATAGAAAAACCCATGCTAAAATTTATATGAAATCTCAAGGGTCCTGTTATAGCTGAAACAATCTTGAAAAAGAAGAAAAATCTGGAGAATTCACACTTCCTTATTTCAAAATGTACTATAAAGCTACAGTAATTAAAATAGTATTTTACTGGCATAGAGGAAGATATATAAACCAATGAAATAGGATAAAGTACAGAAATTAACCTTCATGTATATAGTCAAATAAGTTTTTACAATGGTGTCAATAGGGAAAGGACAGTCATTTTCGAAAATGATGCTGGGCACAGGTATTGATATTCAATGTTGTACCCCACAGATATGTACAATCAAAAAATAAGTAAAGTGGTACTGGGAAAAATGAATATCCACATGCAAAAGAATAGAGTTGAACCCTTACATAATGTCAGATACAAAAATTAACTCAAAATGCATCAAACACCTAAATGCAAGACCAAAATCTATAAAACTCTTCATAAACATAGAGCAAAAGCTTCACAATGTTCGATTGGCAGTCATTTCCTGAATATGACACCAAAGACAGTTAACAACAGCAACAAAAAAATTGCCCAATTGGACTTCATGAAAAGATTTTTGAATTGCATATCCTAAGAAATGATCAGCAGAGAATAAAAGCAACACACAGAATGTGAGAAAATATTTGCAAATCATATGTATGATAAGGGATTGATTTCCAGAATATATAGAAAATTCCTAAAACATGAAAATAACAACAACAACAACAAAATACCAAAGTAAGCAAAGGACTTGAGTAGACATTTCCTCACAGAAAATATACAATTGACCAATAAGCACATGGAAAAAAAATGCTCAAAAACACTAATTGGTAAGAAAAAACAAATCAAACTTTGATGAGATACCATCTCACACCCATTAGGATGACTACTATTAAAAAAAATTCAGAAAAGAACAAATGTCGGAGAGAATGAAGAAAATTGGAACACTTGTATTCTTCTGTTGGGAATGTACAATGGTATACCTGCTGTGGGGGGAAAAAAAAAGTATGGCAATTCCTCAAAAAGTTAAAAATATAATTATCACATGGTCTATCAATTTCACTGCTGGGTATATACACAAAAAATTGAAAACAGGGTCTCAAAAAATATTTGTAAACCCATGTTCATAGTAGCATTATTCATAATAGCCAAAAGATGGAAGCAATCTGAGTGTCTGTCAATACATGAATGGATAAGCAAAATGTAGTATATACATACATGCAATAGAATTATTCAACCTTCAAAATGAAGAAAATTACAACATATGATAAAACATGGATAAACCTTGAGGTCATTACACTTGTTACATTTATGAGCCAGTCATGGAAAGTCAAACACTGTATGATACCTCTTATAGGAGATACTTAAGGGAGTAACAATCATAAAGACAGAAAGTAGAATGACGGTTGCCAGGTTCTGGGTTAAGAGTAAAATTAAGAATTATTGTTTAATGGATACAGAATTTCATTTTTACACAATATAAAGAGATACGGAGATGAATGTTAGTGATGTTTTTAAAACACTGTAAATGTATTTAATACCACTGAACTGTACACTTAAAAATGATCGACTATAAATTTTATGTTCATTTTACCAAAATAAAAATGAATTAACATACACACAAAAATTTAAGTAGAGAAATAAAATATAAAAATACCCTAACTGAAATTGTAGAAGTGAAAAGCGTGGATGACATGAAAATTATACAGGGTAGTATTTTAAATAGTGCAGAAAAAATGGTAAGTGAATTAGAAGATATAGCAACAAAAACTATCCCAATGGAACAGAGAAGGAGAGAGAATTAAAACAAAAATTGTGTAAATGTATATATAGAAAAATATACTAAACCATGACATATAATCAATATTAGATTGTGCTTTCAATTTTTACTTTATGTTGGACTACATTCTTTGTAACTTTATTGATGAATCACAATTACTTTAATTAGAATAAAAATATGCAATCATAATTACAAATAATGGTTTCTTCTTTTTCATATTTCTTGCCTCTAATGAAACTGAATTCAATATGATGTCTCATTATATAAGCTATTTTGTATGACAGAGCAGGCTTACTTATCCTCTTCCTTCTGACAATGTAATTGCAATATACTGCTAATGATGTCATTTGTAAGATATCTAAATGGAAGGTGAGTGGGGAGTTGAACAAGGTGTTAACATTTTTCTTTTATTTTAAGGAGAATGTATTATAACCTGTACCTGGTCAAACACATTTTTGGAAATCCTACTCTAACATGATATATATGCATGAAATTATATTTTTCAGGGAAAGAAAATTATAATACATTTATATTGATATAAAGGCAAATGTTTTTATTTACAATTATTTAATTGGTGACTCCATGGCCAAGTTTTCCAGTAGTTATGGCTTTCAAATAATAACACATATTTTGGGTTTTTAAAAAATATTTAAAACAATATATTTGCAATGGTTTCCAGAATTCTAATACATTTTATATGCTGAATAATAATTTTGAATATCATCCAGAGTAAAATCTATTATTAAATACATTTATAGAAATCTTCAAATAAGTGGGAACATTTCCTCACCACCTAATAATTATTCCTAATTTTATTATTTTATACCATCTAACAAAATCTGCATTTAGATCAAAATAGTTATATATACCTGTATGTGCATATACATATATATGGAATTTATAAGTATTGTGTCCTCATACCTTCATTTACACATTGATGATCTATAGAAATACAAATTTTGTTTAACACACGTATTGATTTTCATGTCAAGAAATAATTGTAAATACCTTGTAATAACATATGTAGGGGGAAAAAAAACTAGAACAAGAGAAGAAAAGCAACTGAGTCAATACAGATGAACTGAAATTATTTGATAAAGATTTTTAGAAAGCCACTATAAAATTTATTCAACAAGTACTCATTAAGTTTCTTGAAACAAATAAAGAAAAAAATATACCTCAGTAAATGTAGTGAATTGAATTGTGTCCCCCCCCCCAACTCAATGAAGCTTAAATTGTGTTCCCCAGGTTTTATGTATTAGAATCTTAGCCCCCACTGTGACTGTTAAGAGGATGGGAAATCGTATTCTGGTAATTGAGGGTGGAGGCTTAAAGAAGTGATTGGACTGTAGGACCGTGTGGTAGGGGATGGATTAAAAATAGGGGTCAGGGGCATGGTTCTGAGAGCTTTAAAAGAAGAATAAGGTATCTCTGCTTTTTCTGCTCCCACTGTCTTGCAATGTGAACCTCTGCATCACTGTTGCCACTACCAGATGGCCTTGGAAACCGTAAGCAATAGATTTCACTTTCTTTATAAATCACCTACTTCCAAGTATTTTGTTAAAAGCAACAGAAACAAACTAATACAGTAAATATATAAAAGTGATATATATATATATATATATATATATATATATATAGAGAGAGAGAGAGAGAGAGA
>NW_007737268.1:26373-27197 GCF_000696425.1 Galeopterus variegatus | reverse complement strand
AGAGAGAGAGAGAGAGAGAGAGAGAGAGAGAGAGAGAGAGAGAGAATTTAAAAATGCAATAACTGAAAAACTCAATGGATGGGCTCAGTATTAGTGGGGAGATAATAGATTCGGTAAATATAAGGACAGCTTGATAGAACTTACTCAACAGGAACAGTATACCCTATAAAGATGAGCAAAACCTCAGGGAGTTGTAGAATAATAAGGCAATATCTAACACTTATATAATGAGACTACCAGAATGAGAAAAGAAAGAATTAGGAGCAGAAAAATAATCCAGAGAAATAGTTGGAAATTTCTCAAATTTGTCAAAAAAACAAAAACAAAAACAAACAAAAACCTATAGATCCAAGAAACTGAGCAAACCCAAAGTAATATAAATCCAAATAAATCTAGGCCAATACACTTCTGAAATCTATAGACCAAGAAGAAGTTTTTTAAACACCCAAAGAGAAATGACAATTTACACATAAAGGGATATCAATTTGAATGAGAATAATTTTCTCATGTGAAACCATGGGAGCCAGAAGGGCATGGTCTAACAATTTTCAAGTGCTAAAAGAGGAATCTCAATGACAACTTTGCTATCCAGTTAAACTATCCTTCAGGAAAAATAGAGAAATGACATTTTTAGATGAAGGAAAAATAAGATAATTTATTGGTAGCAGAACTCCACTTAAAAAAAAATGACTACAGGAAGCTTTCCAAACATAAAGGAAGTAATAACTAATTCAGGCTTAAAAATTTAGAAAAAATAGAACATGAAAATTGGTAAAAATATGGGTAAATATCCTTTTTCTCAAGATTGTCTTAAATCACATTTG
>NW_007737268.1:22248-26149 GCF_000696425.1 Galeopterus variegatus | reverse complement strand
GAAAATTGGTAAAAATATGGGTAAATATCCTTTTTCTCAAGATTGTCTTAAATCACATTTGATGGTTGCAGCACAAATAGCATCTACTGTTGTGTTTAATGTACAAAGAGGATATTATTGACTTATTTATATTTAAAAATTGAAGAGGATAAAAGTATCAAAGAAAAGTAATGTTCAAATATTCATTTGAAGTGGTAAAATTCTGAGAACTGAAAGCTGAAATAACATACATATCTTCAGTGACCACCAAGAAACTAGTAAAAGTGATATACAAAAAACTAGTATAAACATAACAAGATTGAACACTAAAAAATATTCAAGTAACCCATTAGTAGACAAGAAAATGTAACAGAAACAAAAACAGGCATCTAACAGAAAGCAAATAATAAAATGGCAGAGTTAAGCTGTAACAAATCACTAATTATTTTCAATATACATTGTGCAAATACATGAGTTAAAAGAAAGAGATTGGCTGAATGGATATGGAAATAAAACCCTATTATATTTTGTCCTTAAAAATGAAAAGCAAAAGTGGCTATATAAATATCAGATAAGGTGGACTTCAGAGAAAACAAAATTACTAGAGGCAAAGGAGAATATCACATTGTGGTAAAATAATGAACCCAAAATAAAGCTACAGTGATAAAAAAATTTGAATGCACCAAACATCAGAACTTCAAATTAGGTAAAACAAAAACCGTTACAGTGGAAAGAATGAACAGACAAATCCACAATTATGTATAGGGACTTCAGCAGCTCCCCTCAGCAAGTCATAAAGGTAATAGATGTAAAATTAGCAAGAATATAGAAGATTTGAACAATACAAAACTAACAGGATCTAGAGAGTGTGTGTGTGTGTGTGTGTGTGTGACAGAGACAGAGAGAGAGAGAGAGAGAGAACTTCACCCAATAACTGCAAAATACATTTTTTTAATGTGCTAATGGAACATTTATCAAAGTAGATCATACATCAGAGCATAAAGTAAATCCCTGAAAAAGTGACATCAGTGAAAATAGGAAGGTAGAAAGGTCCAAGGTCCAAGAGACCATTTACTCAAAGAAACATTGAAAAATCAAGCAAAAACTGTCATAGTCAATTTTGTCAAGTCTGAAAAATAGTCAAATATTTACAGCAACCATTTGAATGATGAATCAAGAAAAAGACAACTTAAAATAGTAGACAAACTTAGTAGCATTTTTACTTGACATTGTCTCATCTCCCTTCCTAGCACTGTACCTTATGTGTCAGCATAAAGTCCCAGTGTGGGACCCTGGTTTCTGGTTTTGGAAGGAACATAGTAGACCTTACCCTGAAAGAATCATATTTGTCTCTGTGGGGAAAATAGGATACTTTAGTTAGGCTCCCTTGGCTTAGGTGTGGTTGGGGGCCGTGCAGCCCATTTCTTTGTAAACAAGTTGTCTGCAGGTTGAGTTACTGCACATGTGCAACCATGTATCTTTTTAGTTAATTGCTATTCTGTGTTCTTCAGTTTGTGAAGCAGAGCTGGCTAGCAGAGAGCTTGTGTCTAAAAATAGAGCATGTTTACTCTGCTGGCAGCTGCTCAGTTTCAGTTTTTCTTTGGACTTTGCTGGTAGCAGTTGAGTTTTGAGTTTCTCTGTGGACTGCTTAGCTCATAGAGTTGTGTGTGCTGAATAAAGACTACCCTCCTACTTCAGCCAAGGTTCCAAAGACCTTTTTGCAGGTTACCTAGCCCATAAACCTGCATGTGAAGGGTTTGTGAATGGGCTTGAGGGGTCTGTGAGCTCCAGATCCAGCCCTAGCTCTACAGTCTCTTCTTACCTATCTGGGAGCTTCTTAAATGTGTGATGCAAGATGTGAGGAAAATGGATTTAGTCATATCTGGCTAGGTATGATTCAGCATATCCATTGTAAACTAGTTATTTAAGAGTAGTGTGACGCACATGCATGCCCATATACTCCTTGGCTCATCGCCACTGTTGTGTACTTTCCAGTATAAAAGACAGCAGCTCTGAACCACTGGCCAGCAGAGCTCATGTCAGAATAAAGCATGTCTACCTTGTTATCAGCTGCCAGAACATTTTTACAACTACCTGTCTCACAACCTGCACAGGACAGGGCAGAGTGGCCTGTGATCCAGCCCAACACAAGATGCTTGCCTTTGTTTAGCATAAATCGGTACTCACTTGGGGCATAAAAGTATTAAGCATACCCTGAAAACTTTATAAGGCAAATGAACAACCAATTGGTGCCTGGGGAAAAAGATTAAGGTAGAAGCAAACTATAGAACACTGAAAGACTAAAATGTAAGGCTGGGGAGAAAGTTTGTTTGAAATTAGAACATTCAAAAGTTTCCTATGTGCTAGGAGATTTAGAAAATGACATGCCTGCTTAGGGGAGGATGAATGTTCAGGAAAGTAAAGATTTGAAAACACCCTAAGATCTTACTTTTGAGTGATCTCTAGGATCAGTTAAAACAGAAAATGAAGACTAAGGCACAGTTATAAATGGCCCGACAACACGTGGAGGAAGTAACCCAGCACAGATCCTTCTGTAAAGACTTAGAGCAAGGTTTTCTATTCTCTCTCTCTATTTCCTTTGGAATTCAAAAAATTCAAAGAAATCTGTTTCAGGACACTAGTAGAACAAAAGGAAAAGGAGCAGAGACCTCAGATAATATACATGTCAAGGAATACAGACTTTACCAAATTTTTAGACATGTGCTAAACAAATAGCTTCAGCCTACAACAAGCAAAGCACTATGCATAATAAGGAGGAAAAAGAATCTGTTATTAAGTTACCAAATTCATGTATTAAAAATGATAAATTTACAACAACAACAAAATGAAGCATGCAAAGAAATAAAAAAGTATGATAACTAGGTTAATTTTATGGAAGAAATTAACCAACTGACACTGAGAAAATACACTCATTTTTCCTACTAAACAAAGACCTTAAATCATGTAAAAAACATGGTCAAAGATCTAAAGAAAATTAGTTCAATAACATCTTAACAAATAGAGGCTATCAAAAAGAGATAGAAATTATAAAAAGGAATCAGACAGAAATTCAATTTCTAAAAAGTATAAAAGTGAAATAAAAACTCACAAGAGAATTTTAAGAACATATTTGAAAGGCAAAAGAAATAGTCAGCACACTTAAAAATAGGTCATTTGAAATCATGCAGTCTAAGGAGGGGAAATAACAAAGAATGAAAAAAAAAATTAACGAAGCCTAAGAAACTGTAGGACAACATCAAGGATACCAAAGACACATAATGGGAATCACAGGAGAGGAGGTAGAGAGAAAGGCATAAAATATACATGAAGGAATAATGTCCAAACATATTCTTAATTTGATAAAAGACATAAATCTGCACATCCAAGAAGCCCAAAATGTCAAAGTAGGAAAAAATACTACATTTTTATTATTTATTTATTTATTTATTTATTTTAAGATCTCCTTACCGGTCATCTTTTTTTTTTTTTTTTTTCCTAATTTTATTTTGTCGATATACAATGAGGTTGATTATTGTGGCCCATTACCAAAACCCCCCTCCCTCCACCCTCTCCCCACTCCCACCCAACAATGTCCTTTCTGTTTGCTTGTCGTATCAACTTCAAGGAGTTGTAGTTGTTAAGTCTTCTTCCCCCCACACCCCTGGTTTTTTTTTGTGTGTGTGTGTATGAATTTATTTATTTATTTTTAGCTCCCACCAACAAGTGAGAACATATGGTATTTCTCTTTCTGTGCCTGACTTGTTTCACTTAATATAATTCTTTCAGGGTCCATCCATGTTGTTGCAAGTGGCAGTATTTCACTCTTTTTTATAGTTGAGTAGTATTCCATTGTATAGATATACATTTTCCATATCCACTCATCCGATGATGAACATTTGGGCTGGTTCCAACTCTTGGCTAT
>NW_007737268.1:18506-19201 GCF_000696425.1 Galeopterus variegatus | reverse complement strand
CATTTTTATTATACTAGTGGGTTTTGATTTTTCTTGGGTTTTTATGGCAGTAGTAGTTATTCAGGAACCAAACCCAGTATGCCCTTGAGAATTTCTTGTAAGGGTGGTCGTGTGGTGGTGAACTCCAGCAGTTTTTGTTTGTCTGAGAAATATACTATTTGCCGTTCTTTTTGGAAGGATAGCCTTGCAGGGTTGAGTATTCTTGGCTGACAATCTCTGGCTTTTAATATTTTGAATATATCCTCCCATTCCTCTCTGGCTTTTAGGGTTTGTGATGAAAAGTCTGATGTTAGCCTGATTGGGGCTCCCTTATAGGTGATTTGAGGCTTCTCTCTTGCAGCTCTAAAGATTCTCTCTTTGTCTTTGAGTCTTGCCAGTTCGACTATAACATGTCTTGGAGAAGATATTTTTGGGTTGAATACATTTGGAGATCGTTGAGCTTCCTGGATCTGAAGATCTGTGATTTTTCCTATACCTGGGAAGTTTTCTGCCAGTATTTTGTTGAATATGTTTTCAATGCAATCCCTTTTTCCTCCCCTTCTGGGATACCCATGACTCGGATATTTGAGTGCTTTAGGTTGTCTGATATCTCTCTCAGATTTTCTTCAATGCCTTTGATTCTTTTTTCTTCTTCTTTTTTTTTTTTTGTCTGCTTTTGTTATTTCTAACAGCCCATCTTCAAGTTCAGAGGTTCT
>NW_007737268.1:15163-16841 GCF_000696425.1 Galeopterus variegatus | reverse complement strand
GAAGGACACTAGAGATTCTGACTCACCATCAGGCTTTCTGAGTTCCTCTTCTTGCTGGTGGCCTCTGGGATCCTGTTGGCGTGGGGCGCCAGCGGCTCACTCCCTTCCCACCGCCATGTTTGTTATCCATTACCGGTCATTGTGTGTCTGAATGAGTCACTTAGCCTCTCCGATCTGATATGTAAAGCAAAGCTAGATACACATTCCTATACTACATTTTTAAATGACAAAAACAGAATCATAAAAGGAACTCTCCATGTGCAATTAATCTTCAATTAAAATATTAGTAGATTTCTCATTAGAAAGTATGGAGTCTAGAAGGCAGTGGAATATCTAAGTGCTGAAATACAAAAAAAAAAAAAAAGTTCTGTTAACATGACTTCCATATGCATCAAACTAACCTTCAAAAAAAAAAAAAAGAAAAAGAAATTTATTCTAATGGAATAAAAATTGAGGGATTTTATCACTAGTAGATATGCCCTATAAAAAAAAANAAAAAAAAATGCTAAGGAAAACCTTTCAGGCTGAAATGAGGAAACACTAAATAGAAAAATCAAAATCATTTTGAATTTTGATTCAATGATTCAATATAAGAGAAAGAAAGAACTCCAGTAAAACTGCATAGGTCAATATAAAAACCAATATTAATGTATTTTGGTAGCTTCTTTTTCTGTTGTTTACTACATGATTTAAAAGACAAATTCACAAAATAATAATTATAAATCTACATCTCTGTAGACATAAATTATAAAGATTTAACTTGTGGCACTAACAGCATAAATAGGGTAGCACAGAAGTAAAATTTTCATTTTATTGAAGCTAAGCTGATATTGATTAAAACTAGATTACTATACATTTTAAATATTAATTCTAATTCCCAGAGTATTCATAAAGAAAATATCTAGAAAATATACAGAAAAAGAAATTAGAAAAGAATCGGAATCATCCAATACCAAAAAAAAAAATCAGTTAAACACAGAAGACAGTCATAAAAAAATGGGAAATATAATCTGCGGTAGCTACAATAATATCAGAAAAAGTAGCTTTAAATTTTTTTAAAAAAGTGTTATAAGAAACAAAGAAGGTAATTATAGATGTATAAGAGAGTCATTTAATTAAGAAGATATAACAATTAAACGTATATATATAAAACAAAGTTTAAAAATACATGCAATGAACATGAACAAAAATTAAGGCAGAAATAAACAATTCTACAATAATGGAGACTTCAATATCCCTCTTTCAATAAAACTAGGAGAAAAGAAAACACTAGAGTGGAGATCAATAAAGAACTAGAGGATATGAACTATAAACCAACAAAACAAGACTCATCGGACTTATATAGGACACTCCAACCAACAGCAGAATGCATATTTTTTTCAAATGCACATGAAACATTATCTGGGAAAGACCATGTGTTAGGCTACAAAACAAGTCTCAATAAATGTATAAAGAATGTAATTATGCACAAGTATGTCTTCTCCAATCACAGTGGAATAAACCTAGAAATCAATAATAAAATGGAAAAAAAAAACTAAAAAAATCACAGATATGTGGGAATTTAAAAGAACATGCTTAAATAATAAATTGGTTAAGGAAGAAATGACGGAAAAACTCGAAAACATTTCAGATTAACTTTTAGAAGACTGATAAAAACATAGAGTAGGTTCAAATCACC
>NW_007737268.1:13768-15027 GCF_000696425.1 Galeopterus variegatus | reverse complement strand
TGTCTTCTCCAATCACAGTGGAATAAACCTAGAAATCAATAATAAAATGGAAAAAAAAAACCTAAAAAAATCACAGATATGTGGGAATTTAAAAGAACATGCTTAAATAATAAATTGGTTAAGGAAGAAATGACGGAAAAACTAGAAAACATTTCAGATTAACTTTTAGAAGACTGATAAAAACATAGAGTAGGTTCAAATCACCGAAATCAGGAATGAAGCAGGGATATCACTACTGATTCTACAGCCATTAGAAGAATAATAAGACAATAATGCAAATAGCATAATTATCATGGATTTGATAACCTAGCAAAAATGGGACAATTCCTGAAAAAATCACAATCTACTGAAACTTGTCTAAGATGAATTATATAATCTGAGTAGTCCCATGTCCATTAAATTATATAAATTTGGAATAAAAACTCTCCCACAGAAACACTCAGGTTCAAATGTTTTCATTGGAGAGTTTTAACAAACTTAAGGAAGAATTAACACCAATATTACATAATCTTTTCAGAAAAGAGTGTTAGAGAACACTTTCAAACTCATTTTATGAGGCCAGTGTTACTTTGATATGAGACTGACACACTGCCTACTGTGCTAAGGAGGCAGGTTAGTGTTACCTTGATAACAACACTGGACCAAGACAATGCAGTGCGGGAGGTGAGGGGAAGGGAGGGGAAGGGGGAGGGGGAGGAAGACAACTATAAACTGATATGTCATGAAATTAGATGCAAAATTCCTCAACACAATACTAACCAATGAAATTCAATAAAGCATGAAAAGTGATACATGCTATGACCAAGTAAAGTTTATTTAAGTTATCTAAGGGCAATTCAGTATTTGAAAAAATCAATTCATGTAATCTACTATATCAACAAGCTAAAGAAAAAAGAAATAAATGTTTATGTCAATAAATTCAAAAATGTATTTGACAAAACTCAATGCCCATTCATATAATAGCTCCCAACAAGCTAGGAATAAAACAAAAGTACTTGAAATTGATCTAAGAGTATCTACATATTGAGAACACACCTTCACCTAACTTTATACTTAATGGTGAAAGATGATGTTTTACTGCTGAGATCAGGATAAAGGCAAGGATATCCACATGTACCGTTCTTACTTAAAATAGCTACTGAAAACTCTAGCCCTTTTAAAAAGATGAGAAAAAGTAAACAAAAGCCATACAGATTGGAAATAAAAGACATAACTGTCCATATTTTCAGGTTACATGATGCAGTCTGAAAAAAAAAAAA
>NW_007737268.1:848-12689 GCF_000696425.1 Galeopterus variegatus | reverse complement strand
AAGACTCAACACGCTAAATATTTCAGTTCTCTCTGGATTAATCTATACGTTTAATTAAATTACTATTAAAATACCAGCAAGGATTTTTTTGTAAGTATAGACAAGATTTTTTTTAAGTGGAAATACAAAGCCCTAGAATGGATAAAATGATCTTGGAAAAATTATGAGAAAAAGTGAGTAATTCATTCTATCTACTATTAAGAGTTAATGTATAGTTGTAGTAATCAAGACAGTGTTGTATTAGTGAAGGAATACACAAGTAGATCAATGGAACAGAATAGATAACTTAGAAATTGACCAAACATACTTGCAAAATTACTTTATAACTTAAATTTATTTAATTTTTACTTTAACATTTACCTGTACATTTTTGTGGGGTACAGTGTGTTGTTTCAATACTTGAATATTCTCCACAATGATTCACTTAAAGTAGATAACATAGTTTTGTACCCTTTAGTCCATCACTTCTCCTTGCCACCTCCCTTGGCCTCTGATTACCATTATTCTACTCTCTACTTTTATGAGAACCACATTTCTTTCTTCTATTTTTTTTATATATTTCACATATGAGTGAGATCACATGGTAGTTGTTTGTCTGTGCTTGACTTAGTTCACTTAACATGATGGTTTCCAGTTCCATCCATGATGTTGCAAATGATAGATCATTTCTTTTATAGGTGTATAGTGTTTCATTGTGTTTATATACCACTGTTTTTTAAATCTATTTATTCATTGATAAGCATTTAGATTGATTATATCTTTTAGTATTGTAAGTACCATTGCAATGATATGGGAGCACAGGTGTCTTTTTGATATATTGATTTTATTTCCCTTGGGTATATACCCAGTACTCTTTTTTAAAAGTGTGATAGCAATTTAATGGAGGAAGAATTTCCTTTAAACAAATTGTGCTGAAGCAATTAGACATTCATAAGTAAAACTAAATAAACCCTCAGAAATAGGGTGAGGCAGAGAGTTTTTAGATTTGACACAAAAGCATGAATAGCAAAAAGAAAAAAACAATAAATTGATGCCATCAAAATTTAAAAAGTTGCTCTGTGGATGCCCATGTGAAAGAGATGAAAACACAAGCTGCAGACTGATTGTATAGTTTGACAAGCATATATCTAACAAAGGACAAGTACCAGAATATATGAAAATTCTAAAAATCAGCAATAAAAAAGCAAACAATCCAATTAGAAAATTGATAAAATACATAAACACACATTTCACTGGACTATAAACAAATGAAAAATGAGCACATAACATATATTCAATTTCAGTATTCATCAAGAAAGTGCAAATTAAAACCTTGATGAGTTATCATACATACTTATCCGAATGAACAAAGCAAAACAAAAAATAATGATAGCATTAAATGCTGACAAGAATACAAATACACTGAATCACTCATAAATTGCTGTTTTGAATATAAAATTGTGCAATCACTCTGGAAAACCTTTATAGTTTCTTGTTAAACTAAACTTGCAATTAACATATGGTCTAGCAATTACTCCTTGTGAATTTATCCAGAGAAATAGAAACTGATATACATACAAAAACCTGTACATGAACGATCATAGCAGCTTTGTTAGTAAGAGAAAAAAATCCTGAACTAATCCAAATATCCTTCAACAGGTAATTTTTAACTGAACTTCAGTAGATACATAGAATGCTACTCAGCAATAAAAAGGAATAAGTCGTGTATACATGAGACAACTTAGAGAAAAATCAGAGAATTATGCTGAGTGAAAAAAAATTAATCCTAGCAGTAAATATAAGGTATCATTCCATTTACATAACATTCCTGAAATTATAACATTACTAAAATGGAGAACAGATTAGTGATTGTCAGGGTGAAAGTTAAGGTGAGTGGATGGAAGTCAGTGTGGTCATAAATGTGCAATAGGAAGGCTCCTTGTGGTGATGAACAATTCTATACCTTGACTGGAGTGGTGAATGCACAGACCTCTACATCAATTAAACACATAGGGGAAAAAGAAAAAAGACATCCGAACAAGACCAGTAAACTCAGTCAATATCCTGGTTATGACATTGCAGTGCAGTTTTTGAACTATTATTATCAAGGGAAACTGGGTTAAGGATAAATGAAATCTCTCTGTATTATTTCTTACAATTGCATATGATACTACAGTCACTCAAAATAAAGTGTTTAAAAAACACACCATTTGTACAGAAAAACTAATGTCACTTTTCGTCTAGTCAGGCTGCTATAACAAAATACTTTACACTGGGTAATTTATAAATAATAGAAATTTATTTCCCATAGTTCTGGAGGATGGAGAATCCCAGATCCAGGTGCCAGCAGATTTGGCATCTGATGATGGCTCTCTCCCTGCTTCATAGATGATGCCTCTTGCAGCGTCCTCACATGGTGAAAGAGGGCAGGGCAGTGCCTTTCAATCTCTTATATAAGGGCACTAATCCTACTTATGAGGGGCAATCATCATGACTTAATTACATCCCAAAGGGTCTCACTTCTTAATATTTCCACAGTAGGGATTAGGTTTCAACATGGATTTGGGGAAGATACATACATTCAGACCATAGCAGTCAGTAAGAATAAGAATATCTCTTTACTCACCTACATCTACTACATTGGATTCAATATGTAGTATCTTAGACAGGAAAAATATAATGAATAATTCATACACTCAGGACTTTGAAGTTTAGGCTAGAGCAGCTCATTTAATTTAGAAATCATACAGTAGACCCTGGTAAACAAATACTTACATTAATTTTTAAGGGCAGGGCCATATGCTTTAATAAGCAACTGCAGTAGAAATAGTGTTAAAATCCTGTTAAATATTAATAGTCTAACAAAGACTTGTTCCTACATGAATCACTTCTTTTTTTGAAATTGGAGCTAAATGAAGCATATAAGTGAGTACACAGATTTTCTTAAAAAGGTCAAAATTAACTCCAAATACAGATTATATAAACGAGTAATTAAAGCCTTGATACTTCAGAAATCTTTGATACATGTTTAATTGTTCAAATAGTTTTTAAAACATCTCTTTTTGCATCCCTATTTCCACTACCCTAATTATTCCCAGGGCTTATTCCAAGCACGTGTGCCAATGCATTAATAAAACCCATCATGTTAGTAAATATACAGTGAAATTATGTGGCTATCTTTATAGTTGCTTAAAACAATAAAAGATTATTTTTAGTAAAACACTTAGTAAAATTGGAATAAGTGAATAATTTCCAAACATGAGCACAAACATAAAATTGCATATGCATGCGTGTATATGTACACACCCACACACGCGCATAAACCCAGAAGGATGTTCCAAATTCAGCATTTTAGATAATGAAATAAGAAGGCAACCAAATTAGAAAAATAGTTAAGAATTTACATTATCTCCATTAATCTTCATATTATTCATTAATTAGAAAAGAGAAAGTAATTAGACATAAACAATTGGAAACAAAAACATAAAAAATTACCAATTTGAGACTGATATAATTGCATGTCTAGCAAACATAAAAGGGTTAAAAAGAAAAATTATGTTAAAGTATGAGACTGAAGTAAATTAGCAGAATACAAAATTGTCATACATAAATCAACAGCATCCATTTATAGAAACAGTACAAAAAAGCGAATTTTCTATTTCAATAACTAAAATAATGAAACAAAATCAGCCAGGGATAAAATTAATAAGCAATGTGTAATACTACTAAAAAAATATGAATTCTCCTGAAAAACACAATGTAGACTAGGAAAAGTAAAACCTATGTCTTGTTTGTGAATAGATTAGAATTTTATATCATAAATATGTTTTCAACCTAAACTTAATTTACAAAGTTAACATGATTACAATAAAATTCCATCAAGACATTCTGATTATAAAATTTGATATTAAAAAACAAAAATAGTAAAAATAGCCATCAAAACTGTAAAAAAATATAAAAGCAATGGGGAAGGCTTGTTTACAATTAAAACATAATGATTTTTAAATGAATTGACATACAAAACAATGAAAAACACTTTAGAAAAGGCATTTTCTTCCAGTCCCATTAACCTTTTGGGCATACATCTAACCCCACTGAAATTTATCCACCTACATAGCAAAAACATTAGCAAGAATGTACATAGCAACATTACTCGCAATACCCAAAAATTAAAGAAAGAAAAGTACTGATCAGTAGTCCAAATTTTTAAAAAATGTGATCTAATCATCTAGAAAGATATTGTACAATAAAAACAAATAACATATCCAGCAACATATGTGATTTTTTTCAATATAAGGTTAGAGAGTGAAACTAGAAAAATATATGCACAGCATATTTACAAATATAAAGCTCAAAAATAGAAAAAAAATTGCACTTATACAGAGAAGAAAATGTTGATGCAAAGACCTTTGCATAAACTTTCATGGAGGTCAAAGCCAGAATGCCCTTTGATAGGTGAATTGTTAAATATACTGTAGTTCATCCATATCCTGGAATACTAATCAGCAAAATAAAAGGAGAAAACTGTTGATACATGTTAAAACTTGAATAACCTTCAAGGGCATTACACACTGAATTAAATAAGTCAACTGTAAAAAGTCACATACTGTATGAGTTCTCACATATAACAAAATTATAGGAATGGAGAACAGACTGGTGATTTCAAGGGTTTAGGGACAGTGAAGGGGATGGTGACATTGGTGTGACTTTATAGGGGTAGCACAAAGGAGGTCTTTGTGATTATGGAATAGCTCTGTACCTTGATTATAGTAGTGATTACAGAAATCTAATCAAGTGATACAAATTATATCAAGACATTTAGATTATAAAATTTAATTGTTTAAAAAGCAGCAAAAATATCTGTAATAACTGAAATATATGTGTTAGTAAGGATTCTCCATAGAGACAGAATGAATAGGATGTGCATATATATTATATATGTACCTATATACATATATATACACACACACACACATATATATATGTGTGTGTGTATGTGTGGAGGGGGAGAGAGAGAGGGAACATTTTATTTTAAGGAATTGGCTTACATGATTGTGTAGTTGGTAAATCCAAATCTGTAGGGGAGATGGGCAGGCTGGAGACCAAGAGAAGAGCTCATGTTGTAGTTCAAGTTTGTAGGCTATCTGCTGGCAAAATTCCCATTTGATCAAATGTGGTCAGTTTTTATTTTCTTTTATCTATTTATTTTGTTCTATTTAGTACTGATTGGAGGAGCTCCATCCACGTCATGTAGGGCAACCTACTCTACTGAAAGTCCACTGATTTTTATGTGAATCTCATCTAAAACATCCTCACAGAAACATCCAGAATAATATTTGACCAAATATGTGGGAATCATAGCCCAACCAAGTTGACATATAAAATCAACTGACACAAGTCCAATTCTTTTCAACTGGGCATTCATATGCATCTTCTTAAACCATACTTAATCTCCAATGAAGACAATAGCAAGGTCATATTTTTGTCCAAAATGATACAATATGTTGTGTACAACCCAAAATGCACTAACCCTTTTCCCAGAAGAGAATGCAAAATCCTTTGGTAATGTTTACTCTTCTTTTTGATATCCTATAACTTAAATACCATGATATAAGATAAATCATAATAATATGATATAAAGCCAATAATATATTATGTTACATGATGAGAAGAGAGGAAAGACATCAAAGATATCTGAGATACGCACACACATACAGACCTAGTGCATACATTGTACCAATGTCAATTTCCTAGTTTTAATTTTGTTAAATACTTACAGAAAAATGTAACCACTAGGGGGAACTGAGTGAAGTGTGAATGGCTATCTCTGTAGTATTTTTGCGATGTCCTGTGAATCTATAACTATTTCCATCTTTTTAATGGAAAAAGCTAGTTTTTCATGTTAAAATTTAAGTTAATGATTACATTTGGGAAGGAGAAAGAAGAAAATCAAGATTTTCTTTAGGAGCACTGGTATAATACTAGTCATGATTTGAATGGTGTTTATGGCAATCTTCCTTTTGTTGTAATTTTTTGAACTGGGCAGAGAAAGAAGAAAATCAAGATTTTCTTTAGGAGCACTGGTATAATACTAGTCATGATTTGAACGGTGTTTATGGCAATCTTCCTTTTGTTGTAATTTTTTGAACTGGGCATTTTTTTTTTTTTCTGAAAATATTCTTGTGCATTTATACTTTATGCACTTTATGTTACTGTGATATCTTGCATAGTGATATACAATTAAAATATATTAATATTCTAAAATGAAATGCAAAAGTCCCTTAAGTATATGAAAAGGCTCAACCTCATTAAAAATGAGGGAAATGAAAGTTAAATGTATAATAAGATGTATTTTATCTCATCAAATTTTTATGTTTAACAAAACATTTTTGGTAAGGATGTGGATATATATATATATTGCTGTTCGGAAGGCAAAAGGATCACTATCAGGAGATTTAGATAGAGAGATATTTCATAGAATAACACTACAGATATTTTTAATAAAAAGACTGTTTAAAAGGGTCAAACAAAATTAAGAAAATCAAAAGAGATTTTGAAGATCTCAGGGCTGAACAATAATCAGAAGTTCCAATTTACTTATAATTAAGTAAAATAGTAGAATATGAATATCAATAAAAGAGTAGGTTAAACCAAAAATTAATAAAATGCCTATCTATATGCACAACTAGGAAATTCAGTGGAAGACAGTGGGATGTAAATCAAACTTCTGTTCGCTGTTGTAATTGTAATCATAAAAATTCTTAAAATAGAAAATTTTAACTAAAATTTTAAAAATTTCTAAATTATTTCAAACAAACTGAATTAAGGGAGACAAATTGTTTATAAATATGGTAGCATAACCAAACAGAGAAAAGACTTCTGATGCTTTTAAAACTCAATGTTTGAGTGTATATGTACAACTGATTTAGTCCAAGAACAAAGCAAACCACATTATACTTAATAATTTGTTGTTAGTAGTAATTTTGGTGTTGCTACTCGAAAATATAGTAGCTCAATTTTAGACAAAGCAAATGAGAGATTTTTAGTGTCTTTAGGGATAAAAATTTTCATTGTAAGAGAAAATACTTAGAGGGGAAGTATTTGAGTATTTAAGTAAAAAGAAAGTAATTAGGTAAAAAAATAAATAACTCAGCCTGCATTGGAAATATCATGATAGAACCACACTTTAAAATAATCTTACAATACAATAACATGTATTTTCTAGCTTTGTCCTTTTTATTGTCTTAAAATCTCTGGCAATACTATACCAAACAACACCCTTGCCATACAGCTTCTGGCTTCTAACTTTTAGTCATTCTAAGCCAGAATGACTCACTAGAAGGAATCAAAGCTTCCTGAAGAAATCATTGTTTCCAGCTTTGAAGCTAGAAATAAATAACTACTTGGAAAGTTTGGTTGAGCCAGAAGTTATCAAAGACTAAAGGGACATAAGAAAAAACAATTAAATAGAAGGAACCCTGGAGGAAGAAAGAAAATGAACATCAACAGGAATAGTAACTCCAACAAATTAAAATGCATAAAATATATAAGCATCCTGCCTTCCTAATATCCATTAAAAAGTCCTATTGGACACAAATGAAAATTTCAAGTGATTTCAATGATTACTCTGAATACTGATAAATATACAGAAAAGACCAGTGATCTACCCTGACCCATCCAAATGAGCTGCATTTTGTGATAGCCAAATAGTAGATGAGAAAAAGTTATTTTTAAAAGAATTTCAAGTAAACTTTAAGTAATAAATCTGAAAATAATGAGAGTTATAGGACATTGCCATATCATAACCAATGATGAAGTAACAACCCACATCTGCTAAAGCTATCAGGCAAAATTTTCAGGGGAACTTTACACAGGAAATAAATGAAAGAGGACACAAAAAGATGGAAAGACATTCCATGCTCTGGAATGAAACTAAAATGAACTAGACTTGTACTTCTTGCCATATACCAAGATCAACTCAAAATGTATTAAAGACTTAAGACCCGAAACTATAAAACTACTAAAAGAATACATAGGGGAAACACTTCAGGAAGTAGTACTGGGCAAAGACTTTATGAACAAGACCCCAAAAGCACAGACAACAAAAGAAAAAAACAAACAACTGGGATTACATCAAACTAAAAATCTTCCGCATAGCAAAAGAAACAACAGAGCAAAAAGACAGTCTGCAGAATGGGAGAAAATACGCGTAAACTACGCATCTGACAAGGGATTAATATCCAGAATATACAAGAAACTCAAACAACAGTAAAAAAATAAAGTAACTTGATTAAAAAATGTGCATTTCTCAAAGTAAGACATACAAATGTCCAACAGACACATGAAAAATGGTCAACACCTCTAAGCATCAAGGAAACTTAAATCAAAACCACACTGAGATATAATCTCACGCTGGTGGGACTAGCGAGTCTAACAAAGAGCATAGCAAGTGTTGATGAAGATGCAGAGATAGGGGACCCCCCCACACACAACCTCATAGTGGGACTGTAAATTAGTGCAGCCATTATGCAAAACAGTATGGAAGTTCTTCAAACAACGACAGAGAGAACTTCCATACAATCCAGAAATTCCATTGTTGAGTGCGTACTCAAAGGAATAGAAGTCATCAAGTTGAAGGGACGCCTGTACTCCCATGTTTATCGCAGCTCTATTTACAGTAGCCGTGAGTTGGAACCAACCTAAATATCCATCAATTGATGACTGAATAAGGAAAATATGGCATATTTACACAATGGAATACCAAACTTGCCATAAAAAGGAACGAAATTCTGCCATTCACAGCAACATGGATGAACTAACTTAGGCTTATTCTTACAACAAACACTTAAAATATTCATATGTCAAAGTGTTACTAGGAATCATAGTTATCATCCTTCATGACCTTAATAAATAAGATTGTATTAAATTTCAAAAAATATATGTATATATAAACTTATATTGCAGAAAACAAGTTTGTCCAATAATTTACTTACAAATGATGGTGTAAACACAAAAAACATTATATTATTTAAAAGCCTGGTCCGAATTTATCATATAACACCATATATACCATAAGAGCACATAGCATGATGGTATTAGAAAGAAATACACGAAGCATATTTATTTTCAGGATTGAAGCAACTGAGTTACAGTAAAAAAATAAAATTAATGCCAATAGACAAAAGTTATGGCCTTTTTCATTAAATGCAACCAAGATGCTACTCCCACCTTACATACAGTAGCGATTATTTTTTGTCCTTAATTATGTTATTAAAAACGGCGTAGACTCTAGGTTGGTGACAAAGCTGTATTCAACATTTAAGCACAGAATATATTTTTTTCTATTCAAAGAGAACAAAAACCAAAATAGTTGACCTTTGGAGGTTGGTGACAAAGCTGTATTCAACATTTAAGCACAGAATATATTTTTTTCTATTCAAAGAGTACAAAAAACAAAATAGTTGACCTTTGGGAGGTATTATTGAGGCAGTAAATAAATATACCTACAGAGAAATACACAGTTACATGAAAAGTAAACATTTTAGGCATTATACCAATAAAATGCCCCGTTCAGCAATAACTCCTTGATTTCAGAGATTTATGCAAATATATAAGAAGCACTAATATTATTTTTCTGGTGAAAATATTTTTGTCTTATTTAATTTCAAACTGTTTATTTCATGGAAAATTGTGTGCAAGCATAGGGCATAGGATTTTTTTTTCTTCTTCCTTTTTTTCTGGCAGCTGGCTGGAGCCTGTGACCTTAGTGTTATAAGGCTGCTTTCTAACCAAGTGAGCTAATCAACCAGCAAGAATAGGCGTTTTCCTTATCACCATTGTTACACAATAAAAATACCCAAACAATTCATTGCAAATTATTTGCCTACTAATTGTTCAGTTGAGTTTCTGTAAGTAAACTATAAAAAAAAAAGAAAAATGTTCCTTTCTAGTCCCAAAATTAAAATAATTATCTGTGCCTCAAAAAAAAAAAAAAAAAATCGTAAAGAAACTGATTTTTTTCTGAAAGTTAATGAAAGGATATGAGGAGAGAAACGGTTTTGTTTTTATTTACGGTAATTTTTGAATATATTATTTAGGATAAAATAGATATTGATAGTCAAAAATTATACTAAATATAATTATATAATTATAATTTATAAAGCATTTTAACCATGTAAATAATTTATTAATCTGTGGATGTATAATTGATAGCAAACATGTTGAACTGAAAAAAAAAAAAAAAACAAACACACATATACACACACTTGATGGTTTTAAAAAGACTAAAATATTTATTTATTTATTTTTTCTTTTTGTCGTTTTTCGTGACCAGCAACGGGATCGCAACCCTCCGTGTTGCGCCCGCACCTCGCTCAGCCAGTGAGCGGCCGGTCTGTATGTGGGATCTGAACCCTCGGCGGGAGCGCCGCCGTGCTCCCAAGCAGCGCACTGTAGCAGTGTGCCACTGGGCCGGCCCAAAAAGACTAAAATATTTTTAAATTAGACATGTAATTTTATGTATTTTATGTAAATCTGGTTGGTTAATTATTTAGCACAAAGAGTAGTAAACATGTTGACTATCATTTCATTCTGGTGAAAATATTTTTGTCTTATTTAATTTCAAACTGTTTATTTCATGGAAAATTGTGTGTAAGCATAGGGCATAGGCCTTTTTCTCCTTCTTCCTTTTTTTTCTGGTAGCTGGCTGGAGCCTGTGACCTTAGTGTTATAAGGCTGCTTTCTAACCAAGTGAGCTAATCAACCAGCAAGAATAGGCGTTTTCCTTATCACCATTGTTACACAATAAAAATACCCAAACAATTCATTGCAAATTATTTGCCTATTAATTGTTCAGTTGAGTTTCTGTAAGTAAACTATAAAAAAAAAAAAAGAAAAATGTTCCTTTCTAGTCCCAAAATTAAAATAATTATCTGTGCCTCAAAAAAAAAAAAAAAATCAGTAAAGAAACTGATTTTTTTCTGAAAGTTAATGAAAGGATATGAGGAGAGAAACAGTTGGTTTGGTTTTTATTTACGGTAATTTTTGAATATATTATTTAGGATAAAATATATATTGATAGTCAAAAATTATACTAAATATAATTCTATAATTATAATTTATAAAGCATTTTAACCATGTAAATAATTTATTAATCTGTGGATGTATAATTGATAGCAAACGTTGAACTGAAAAAAAAAAAAACACACATATACACACACTTGACGGTTTTAAAAAGACTAAAATATTTTTAAACTAGACATGTAATTTTATGTATTTAATGTAAATCTGGTTGGTTAATTATTTAGCACAAAGAGTAGTAAACATGTTGACTATCATTTCAAGTGAAAAATAATTAATGGACAAAAATAGTGATCATTTTAATTTTGGCTTTTCTCCCTTTGANGTGTGGTAAATTGTGTAAATTGGTCCTTAGTTAAAATTGAAAACAATTGGTCTACAGTTTGCTTGATGGAAAACTGGCTCTGAATGTTGTGATCTAAACATACTTATCACGGAATTTAACATGTCCAGATATGAGAGATGAATTGCTATAAATTCTCTTGAAATAATCGCATAATTCCCTTGAAATAATTGCACGGTAATATATCCTGTACACTGTTCTAATAACATTCAACTGCAAATGCAATTTTGTAACAGTTCTTTAAGTAGATGAGACCTGTCCACAGTGTGTTTTGAAGCTACAGATACAGCTATGAAACTGTCAGTGAATGCATATATGTATACATATAGACACAAATAATATTTTTACTTCAGCAAATATATATATATATATGTATCTTATATATATATATATATCTTATTTTCCCTATAAATTCTAAGCAATATGTAGGCAGGCACCAT
>NW_007737268.1:0-467 GCF_000696425.1 Galeopterus variegatus | reverse complement strand
GTGTGGTAAATTGTGTAAATTGGTCCTTAGTTAAAATTGAAAACAATTGGTCTACAGTTTGTCTGCTTGATGGAAAACTGGCTCTGAATGTTGTGATCTAAACATACTTATCACGGAATTTAACATGTCCAGATATGAGAGATGAATTGCTATAAATTCCCTTGAAATAATTGCACGGTAATATATCCTGTACACTGTTCTAATAACATTCAACTGCAAATGCAATTTTGTAACAGTTCTTTAAGTAGATGAGACCTGTCCACAGTGTGTTTTGAAGCTACAGATACAGCTATGAAACTGTCAGTGAATGCATGTATGTTTACATATAGACACAGATAATATTTTTACTTCAGCAAATATATATATATATACATAAAATAAGGTGTATATATATATATATATATAGATATATATATATATATCTTATTTTCCCTATAAATTCTAAGCAATATGTAGGCAGGCACCAT
>NW_007737267.1:32794-54970 GCF_000696425.1 Galeopterus variegatus | reverse complement strand
ACTGGTAGAGCCACTGCAGCTCGTAGCGAACTTCGCATTCATTTCCAAATGCTAATGGAGCCATTGGCCTAAAAATCCCATCTAAAGTTTGACCAGGAATTCATAGCTAGCCTTCCTGATGGTAATTTTTGGAGTATTCTCTTTCCCCTTTCTGTAAATCAGGACTAGAGTTTCCCCAGGTTTTCCCAATGGTTCCGACCTTCCGCCATCAGCCTGGGATGTAGTGCCTTGTGGCCTGGAGCCTTGGACTCTGTGCGTGGTCAGTTTATATCTTGGGGTCTCCTCTCTACCCTGGGTTCTGGTCCCTCCTTTCTCTTGTTGTTTTTACCCTTGCTAACTCAAAGGCTGGATTCCTTGCTACACAAGATGGCAGCAAACCAGGCAATGAGGAGCTGGATCTTTCTTCTGCCATCTGAGAACATTCTACTGGCTTGCCCAGGGCAAAGGAACTTTCCCTCTAACAGAAATAAACAGGCCCAGGGGAGCTGTGGTCTCCTTCAGCAGATTCTCAGGCAGCAGATTCTTACCAGCAGCTGTTTGAGGCCATCTGTGGCGCACTTTTGGTGGAGAGGGAGCCCAGGGGCTTGCCTGGGGATGGACTCACTCTGGCTCAGGACCTGCTCAGGACAAAGCTGCTCTCAGTCCCCAGAGAGGCCTGACTCACCCTGAGAGCTGAGGATGACAGGATGGCTGTGGCCAATTATGATGGCACCAGCAGCCTGGCACTGAAAGACCTCTGGGCTCTAAAATAGAAACCCAACTCAATGGCCAGTCACAGAACCAGACAGCCCACCATCACTACACCACTCCTTTGGATTTGGAAGTTTTTTTTTTTCTTTTCTTAAAAAAGACTACAAAGTCTCAGATTCACGTGCAATTGTTGTCTCTTTAACAGTCCTATTGGATGAAAACTTCAGGGGTGACAGAAGAGCTGGGGTGTATGGGGAGATGCAACCTGGGTCTCTCTGATTGGGATATCAGAAAAATTGCTGAGCACATGCAGAAGGTGCACAAGGGCAGTCATGACCTTGACTTGACCTAAGTAACAAGCTGGGGCTCTGAGCTCCTGGGTCTCCCTGCCTGCCTCCCCTGCCCTGGCCCCCATGCACCTGGGGACCCTGCTGGTCCTGCACGAACTCATCTTCCTTGACACATGGAGCTGCTTGAGCTGCTTGGGCCATTTTCAGGGCTTAGCTCTTGCTTCCCTGAATCTGTAAAGCCCATTTTAACCTCCCTTTCTCTTAGATTTCTCGATTCCTGGACATACACACAGCACAGTATTAGAAGCAGTAGATAAACTATTATTTTAAGAGTCTTTCTCTCCAACTGGGTTGTGGACTGCTGACAGCTGAAATGTTACCTTAATCTCTATCCCCAGTGCCTGGTACAGAGCCTGACACACAGGAAGATGCTCAAAAGAAACTTGGAGAATGAACAAAGAAGACATTGGGACATTCATTCTCTCTTACTGTCCCCAGCATAGGGGCTGGCCTCTGGTCTGTGCCCAGATTTCTCCCAGTCTTGTGCACACAACTCTGTCTGCTCTCTTGCTTGCTGCCAGCCATAGCTGCTGAAATCCTTGTCCTTCAGGAGCCCGCTCAAGTGCCAACACCTCCCCGCATCCTTCCCTGACTGCACCCTCCCCTAGCTGAGGCCTTTCCTTCTGTAAGACCCTAGTCATGCCTTGGTTGGTATTAGATGTGTACGTGTCTGGCTCTCCCTCTGAGCAGGGGTCTCCACAGGGGCTCCATGGATGGGGCCTCCTGAAGTTGTACATTTTTACCTAGGAGACATCTATAGTTCCCTTCATCCTGCTCTCAAAGTAAGGGCTGCTGTTCTGGATTGTTTGCAAGTTGACTCCTGGAGGCAGGAATCATTTCTGGTTTGTTTTGATACTTTAGTGCATTTGACAAATGCTTGTTGGATTTAATTACATTGCATTTCTTTGTTGCATTTTCTAATCAGCCCTGACCCCAGAGCCAGGAGACCAGGGCTAGTTGAGCCAGAGCATGAGAGGCACTGCCTGCCCTCGTGCGAATGGATGCTGTCGCCTCTCCATGCCAGCTCTTTACCCCTGGACTGTGAGCTCCTGTAGGGCAGGGCTCTTACCCCTCCTTCACCTGATGTCCAGCAAAGGGACCAGCACAGAGAGGGCACTGAAAAGACTGGCTGATCCAACCATCTAAAAAGTGATAGCTTTTACCACCTGCTGACTTTGCGGGACTGTTCTGAGCATGAAATGAGGTGCAGGGACTTCCTGGAAGAGTTTAAAGTGCTGTGCACATGTAACAGGGCTGTTACCATGACAGGGCAGTTGCATTCACATCTTGCTGTATTCAAGACAATGGGCACGAGATTGTCCAGATGCAGCTCAGGAAAACCTGAGCGTGAGTTGTGCTTCTGTCCATCTGCCCGCTGCATGTGGTGAATGTGCCCCGCTCCCCTCCAATTTGGGATTTCTGACTCAGCCCCCCTGAGATTCCCTGCTCTCTCACGGAGCAGCTGCTACAGAGCATGAGAGGCACTGCCTGCCCTCGTGCGAATGGATGCTGTCGCCTCTCCATGCCAGCTCTTTACCCCTGGACTGTGAGCTCCTGTAGGGCAGGGCTCTTACCCCTCCTTCACCTGATGTCCAGCAAAGGGACCAGCACAGAGAGGGCACTGAAAAGACTGGCTGATCCAACCATCTAAAAAGTGATAGCTTTTACCACCTGCTGACTTTGCGGGACTGTTCTGAGCATGAAATGAGGTGCAGGGACTTCCTGGAAGAGTTTAAAGTGCTGTGCACATGTAACAGGGCTGTTACCATGACAGGGCAGTTGCATTCACATCTTGCTGTATTCAAGACAATGGGCACGAGATTGTCCAGATGCAGCTCAGGAAAACCTGAGCGTGAGTTGTGCTTCTGTCCATCTGCCCGCTGCATGTGGTGAATGTGCCCCGCTCCCCTCCAATTTGGGATTTCTGACTCAGCCCCCCTGAGATTCCCTGCTCTCTCACGGAGCAGCTGCTAATATTTTTCTGACTAATTTTACTTTAGCAGGTCAGTTAACCTTCCTGTGCTGATTTCGTTATCAGTAAATTGGGACCAAGAAATCCTGCTCTGCTCACCTGACACAAGAGTAGGAGAATTCAGTGGGATGAGAAAATGACATATAAGTAGGATGGACTAATGGGCCTTTTCTGGCAAATTAGGAGGCATAAGTGCACTCCCATGGAGTCAGCCTGGCAGAACACACACACACACACACACACACACACACACACACACACACACACACACACACACACACACACACACACACACACACACACACACACACACACACACCTGGACACCTGTCTGTCCAAAACACACCCACCGGAGCACCTACTGATACCGACACATATAGTTGGTACGTCTCCCCATGTGGTAGTCCCAGGCAGGACTTTACACTTTATAAAGTGTTTTCACAGACACCGACGCTTCTGTCCCTCTGGCCATCCTGTGAAGTTTCAGACCCACCTTTCAAACCAACACTAGGTGAAGTGCATAGAGGGCGAATGTCGGCCTGAGTTTCTGGGCCCGAGTCACAGAGCCCTAGACACCATGAACTGCTGTGACACCAAGTGCCTCTTCCCTCAGTGGGCTGGACCCACTTGGGACCTCTGCAATCTGAAGCAGAGTCCACACAGAGAGGGAGCCCACACAGGCTGCCAGCTGGAGCACAGCTGGAACATCTGGACACCCTCTCAACATCGACACAGGGATGTGTCCCTGGTGATGCTGCACACATAGGCCGCCTCGGGCACAGCACGATCAGAGTGCAGCTGGTTTTGCCATCTGGCCTTGTGTTTGCACAAGGCTCTGTGGACTGCATGGGGTCTTTGGTCTTGGGAGGAAGATGCCTCCATCAGCACCCTGCATAGTGAGGTGCACCAACCACCTTCCAGGTGGGGATGTGAGTGTATTATCGGTGTCCATTCATTCTGAAAAGGGCTTGAGACAATATAAATAAGCTGAAGATCTTGACTTCCCTCTTCCAGCGCACAGATGGGAGGCAGAGAGACTCCAAGACAGAGAGCAAGAGAGGATGAGACAGCTCATGAAAAGTGGGATGACACATATAGAGAGCTGGGAAGGGTGAGAGGATGCACGGGAGGGACCATGGGAGGTGGCGCTGACCCGTACCTCCACCACGTGCGAGGAAAAGCCTGTCTGCGACATCTCCAGCCCGAAGGAGGTTTCGTTCTTGTTGGTGCCTAAAACAGAAGGACAGACAGATGGCTCCCTGCCTGATTGCTTAGCACGAAACACCAGCAGCTCGATCCGCCGCTCCCGTTTCCCAGGGGGGCATCTTAGGGAAGAGGCTTCTCTTGCAAGAGGGGCCCTGAGGCTGAGGCGAGTCACGCTGGCAGCCTCATCTGCCCCATCAGCACCTGCACAGTGAGGTGCGCCAAGCACCTGCAGGTGGTCATGTGGGTTTATTAGTAGTAGTCCACTCACTTCTGAAAATGTCTGGGGACAAGTTATGTTACAGGACATGTGTATTATAAGACTGTTGAAATAGGGGCAAATCATGAAAAAGTGCATGAAAATAATTACATTTTTGGCAAGAAATGGAATTCCCACTTTGCTCACTCCTATTTTTCACCAGATTTGGTTCCAGATGCTTTTGGACGGCTCCTAAACATCACATCAACCCTCAGGAGGGAGACTTGTCACCACTGCGCATTTGCACAAGAACTCCCATGTGTGCTGAGTGCCCCTCCCCACAGAGGGGCCCCAAACGTGTCATTGGAACTGACATTGTCATCACCCAAGGGGAGCATTGGGAGGAGAAACACACACTGATGCGGACATTTAAGCTCTGGCGTGGAATGTGTTGACGCTCCGTTCACTCCTTGCCCTCATCTCTCCTTGTTTATGAGGTCCGTTTTCGTCTCTTTCCATGTGCCTGTAGCTTGTCATTTCCAGTGCACTGCGGACTTTGCAGGCTTTGGGACACTGCCTTCTATTCATTTTTATAATCCTCCCATACGCCCATAGCCCCGTATTGGAAGGCCCCGCTATAGCAATACATGGTGCAAATAAGACCAGTACAAATAAAAAATGGAGTTTAATCACAAGGAAAGAGGCAATCTGAAGGAAGCTTGTAAAAAACGCTTTTGGTGGAGCGTGGGCAGTGGCACATGGGGGTCAAGGGTGTCATGATACAGAGTCGGCCCAGCTGGGTTCCAACTTGGGTTGCCAGATAAAATACAGGACACCCAGTTAAATATGAATTTCAGACAAACATTGAATACATTTTTAGCGTAAGTCTGCCACAGACATTATACTTTATATTTGCCAAACCTGACAACCCAGTTCAAACCCCACCATGAGTTCTCAAGCTGCGGGAGCTCTGGCAGGCCCTTAACTCCTTTGAGCCTCAGTTTCCTTATTGGTAGAATGAGGAGAATATCAGCAAGACCAACTTCCGGGGTTGTTCATAAAGTGTGCGGCCTCACATCCGGCAGGGAGTAACACCCAATTGTTGGCATGTATTATTCAAGGAGGCCTCTTGCTAAGCCATTCCATTTAGTACGACTGGATTTCACTCTGTGGGGTTTACCTGATGGAAGCCCAGGAGAGCACAACCCCCCTAGGCATGCACTGCTCACCTTCCAGGCTGAAGATCCTGTCCCCCAGGGCATCAACGATGTCCTTCAGGGCTGCCTCATCAGTGACATTGAAGAAATGCTTGTCATCAGGGTCGCTGGCGATGTATTTGATTTCATTTAGAAAAGTTTCTGGATTGATCCCCCTGCGGTTGTAGTAGCCCAGGACCTGCCAGGGAACAGGGGCAGGGGCGACAAGCCAGGACATAGCACAGATTTCCCCACACGCCCCAAAGCCCCCGACCCTGGGGGGCCCCAGGGTGGACTGGAGCCATGAGTGTTTGGTAGCCATGAGCATTCCTCAAGGTGCCACTTGCATTTTGAAACACACTCTCTTTTAGGGGCAAGATAAGACTCCTTTGCTAAGCCAGGGTTCTGGGAGTTGGGAGGCTTGGAGTGTTTTCTAGTTTTCTGAGGTTTCAGAAAAACAAACCCACAACTTTTGTGGATAGGCCTGGGCAGTGCAGAAAGAAGATCCTCAACTTGTTCTGTAGAAGAGGATGAAACGAAAGGCCCATCTGGGGGTCTGGACACTTGTTACACTGCCCCGAAAACACCCTCTTGGAGTCCTCAGGGGATTGGCAGCAAAGCCTCTAAGAGTAGCCTGTAGCCCTTGGGTGGGGACAGTGACTTACAGCCACGGCGTATCTGGTTACGTTGTCCCTTTCGCTTTGCTGGATCACCTTCTCCAGGTCTGGGCTGTCGTGGGACTCCCCATCTGTGATGACAATCATCACCTTCTTGGCCCCTTTCCTTCCGCCCTTCTGGAAAGCCTCTGAGCTGGAACCCGAACATAGCGGCAAGGTCACAGAGGGAAGTAGGAATGGGGTGGCACCTGACACTCCTCCAGAGGGGCAGAGACCAGGACCATGTTCCCCTCGGGAAACCCAGTAGGTGCTGGGACCTTGTACCAAAGAAGTAGCTGGTTGAGATGCCCAGGCCACCCTGCTCAGATGGGTCTTGCATCTGCTTGTCTTTAAAAAGCACCTTTGGGGTCCTGACCTTGCTGTTTGGGGCAGGCGGAGGGGATGGGATGAATCTGGGAGGGGAGTTCAAGGCATATGATGACCTTTACAGCAGCTAAGTTAGTGGTTTAAAAACTCAGCTGCACATTAGAATCTCTTGGTGGGGTCGGGGTAGTTTTAAAAATATATTGATGCCTAGGCCACACCCAGACCCGTGAAATCAGAATCTCTGGAGCGTGGCCTGGGCATCAGAATTTTTAAAAAGTTCTGATGAATACCCAGAGTTGAGAACCACTTTCCTGAGTACTGAGAAGGTATCGTGCTAGGGTCGTTCAACATTCAGACTATACTAACCCACAAACTACGTGTGACAAAGCCTGACAACGTTCTGACTTCTCCCAGGACAACTACTTTGATTCTATTTTAGGACATATTAAATGTCACATTCCATGGAAAATATTTCTCTTTCTCCCTTTTTATTTTGTTTGTAGTACCTGGAGCATGAGCTTGGCCCACCTGTTGGGCAGTCAGCCCAGGGGACAGCAGGGCTGGCACAGTCACCCTCCACACGCCAGAGAGGCTCGTGCAGCTGGCAGTTGTATCCAAAGCATGGGAAACTGGCTCCTGAATCACCACCAGCCTTGGTGCCTCTGTGGCCAGCCCGCCTTTAGACCATGAGGTTCTGAGAAGTACAGACATGGTCTCCTCCAGGAGTCTAGCCCAGCAGGTAGACTTTTCCAGTAAGGATCTAAAGGTCAATGTTACTCTTAGACTGTGCGTGATTCCTCATGGATCTGACCCATGGTCCTTTAGACCATGAGGTTCTGAGAAGTACAGACATGGTCTCCTCCGAGAGTCTAGCCCAGCAGGTAGCCTTTTCCAGTGAGGATCTAAAGGTCAATGTTACTCTTAGACTGTGCGTGATTCCTCATGGATCTGACCCATGGTAAGGTAGGACAGCCCACAGATTTAAGCTCTATAGTGACAGGGTAAAGGGACACAAGGCTTTGATTACCAGAGGTATCTCTCGTGACATGGCAAGCTGATGAGCTGATGTGTGTGATTTAGATGTTGAGGAAGTCACAAAACCTGGAATCAATCAGCTCACAACACCTTTAGGCTACCAGCAAAGAGAGAAAACCATCTGCCGCTCTCTTAGCAGCTCTAACATATTCTGGTATGTTGACTTAAAAAAAAATTCTCTAATTTTAGTATGAGCCATGAAGGAAGGGCTGCAGAGGCACACTTGACATGATCAGAGAAGATTCTGAGCTTAAGGCAGAGCCAGAGGAGGGAGAATTCCGCTATTCTCTCAAAAAGAAGTCTAGATGCTTCCATGAGCTCACTGAGGGTCTGGGATCAGGAATAAAACTTCAAGCAAAAAAGTATGGTAGGGGAAAAACAGGTTTTATTATATGGAGCCAAGAAAAATTTCAGAATCACATTTCCATGTAGTGGAACAGTGTGAATATCTATATAAATCTGTAATCGTGTGAATGTCAGCATGAATCATCAGATTTTAAGTTGTGATTTTGGGATAAAGGGACTTGGATTTGTTCTTTTATAAATTAGATTATAAATGCCTTGAGAGTAGCGAGAGCTTTATACTCACATTAGTTTCCAGGAACCTAGAAGCCAGAGTGACCCGTGGAAATTCAGGCCACCTCATGTCTCCTTCCTGCTCAAAAGTTGCTCTGATTCCCACTTCTCCCAGGTCCTGACACAGGTCCATGAGGCCCTATGTGACCTGGCCCCCTTACCTCCCTAGCCCCTCATTCTGGTCATCCCTCCCTCCTGCACTGGACTCTGCTGATCTGGGAAGACACCAGGCACATTCTGAGCTGTTGTCTGAGCTGCTCCCTCAGCCTGGAACGCTCCCCACCAGCTATCTTCATGGTCAACGCCCTCACCTCCTGCAAGTTTCCACTTAAAGGTCACTTCTCTCCTGACCACCCTGTTGATGCTGATTCAATACCTGTCCTCTTCAACCTGCTTGGTGACCTTTCCCCCAGAGCTTCTATCTCGGTTTAGTTTACCAACTCATTCATCTGTTTCTTTATTGTCTGTTTTTCTCTCTAGAATGCCGGCTCTACAGGGGCAGGGCTTTTTTTTGTTCACTGATCTATCCCTAGTGCCTAAAACAGTGTGAGGCACATAGTAGGTGCTCAATAAAAAGTGCTGAACAAAGGCGGAATCACTCCACATGGTTCAGGGGCCCTCCCCTTTCCCAGCCACACATGGCTGCCAGGCTCACTTCTTACCATGCGCATCTGATGACACTCTCGCACTCCAGAACCTGCAGGGCCACTCATGCTAGTTTTAGCTCCAACATCATCACCTTCACACTCTGGCTGTCTCTGCAGCTGCGTGGCTCTCTACTCCCCAACACAAACCCCGTGTGTGGTCAAAAGGAGAGCAGCTCTGTACATAAATGTTCCTTGACTTTCCCTCTCCTCTGCCCTCATCAGGGCAGACTGTCTTCTGTGGATTGTCTTCTCTCCACCTCTCCTTGCTGGAATCTCAGGGGTCTTCCTAGGACAGGTCAAATGCCGCCTCTCCCAGCAGTCCTCCCCGCCCCTCCCTGGGGGCCTGTCCTGCTCCCATCCTCACTGAATTAGGGTTAGGGTTAACACTGGTCAGAGCTCCCCTATGGGGCTGTGAGCCACCAAGGCTAGTGACCACAGGTGACCATCTTTGTAACCCCTCAGGTCAATGGTCTGCATCTTTGCCCCTTAGCAGGTGCACAGAAAAAAAAAGCGTGGTATGAATAACTGAGGAGAGAAAACCTTTCACCTTAAAAGCACCAGTGGTGATTTGGGACCTGAACTTGGTCAGCTAGGAAGATCAGAATTTCAAACTTCTCATGAGGCGAAGACTGCAACCCCAGCGGTGCTCATGAGTCAGATGCGTGTAATTGACCTGAGGTTGGTGGGCTGCGGCCCCGCATGAGTCAGTGAGCTTCCCACTGAGAAAGGGCTAGCTGCTGGTCATGGGCGTCCTCCCTTGCCCCAGCCATTCCACAAGGGCATGCTGGGAGTCTCAGGTCTCACCCCGGTGATGGTGAAACAGCAAAATGGCTCGTTCCTCATGAGGGTGAGTAAGGGGGCCATCTTCTCGGGGAGGAACGCTCATTTAGGAAAAGCTTGAGCAGTTTTATCAGCAAACGGAAATATGCTAGTTGAGCAGTGACTTAACCACAAAGAGTTGTGAGGTTGCAAAAATCTTAATCTTCTGACCACATGAAATCATGATACTACTAAATAGCTCTCACACTGTGGAATTCTGTTAAACACATCGACTAACCCTACATGAGGTGGGATTATAAGGCAGGGGGACTGCGGTCTCAGTGCATGTAGCAGAACTCAGAATCGCGGAGTAAAATTTAGACATTGAAAATCTAATTGCCTTTGACAGAAATTTTAGGAGTTAAGGCCTTGGCTCAAGTGATCTTGAGGAATTGCCTGAAAGTTGGATAATTTCAGTGGAGGTGAGCACAATGTTTTGAGCAATGGCAGCGACATTGAAATAAGTATGTGGCCTTCTGTGTGGACACCTAGGGATAACATTCACCTGGATGAGTGGGCTCTGGTGTGATTTTTAAGGAACCAGCCTCATTACTCTACAACCTCAGATAGATTTAATTACGTTCTTCCTTCTGCATTGATGATACACACTCCACAGGAAGATTCTGCTCTCATAGAACCAACATACTTGTTATAGGATATCTGGGGCAGGATATATTTTCCAAAGTTGGTTGCAACAATACCCCCTTCCCAAATGCTCTCCTTCAGTGTGACCTTGCTGCTCCTCCACCGTGAGGCAGAATCAAATCCTCTTCCCTTTGAGTCTGGGCTGGTTTTAGCAGTAACTTCCTCGACCAATAGGTAGAAGTCATATTCTGGGACTCTGAGGCTAGGTGCTAGGCAGTCTCCCAGTTCCTACCTGGGTCTCTTGGTGAGCTTGCTCCTCGGATACTCCCTCTCAGAACCCAGTTGCCATGCCGTGAGAAAACCAAGTCATGTGGCCATGTGTAGGTGCTCAGGTCGCCAGCCCCAGCTGAGCTCCCGGAGAACAGCAGCAGCCATAGCTAGCTGCATGAGCATGCCATCTTAGATCTCCAGCCCAGTGGAACCTTCAGACGACAACAGCCCTGGCTGACACCGGACTTCAACCATGTGAGAGAACCCAAGACAGGACCAACCGGCTGAGCCCATTCAACCCCCAAAACTTTGAGAAACTAAGAAAATATTGCTTCAAGGTAGTAAATTTTGTGGTAGTTTGTTACACAGCAGTAGGTAACTAAAACAGTATCTGAGATCTAAATTTTTTTTTTTTTACCGAGCAAATTCGATGCCAAATGCTGTCCGGGTCTCTGTTCCTCCTCTCTGCTCAATGTGGCTGGCAGCTTCCACCACATCTTTTACAGACCTGTAGTCATTGAGGTGAAACTCATGTACCACATCTTCTCCATACTGAACAACTCCAACCTGCAGGCCAGAGGAGAAGGGTGACAGAACAACTTGACCCCCTGAAACTTAGACCTTCGGTGGGAAGGAGCCCTGGGAGCTGTCTCTCTGTCCATGATGATTCAGCAGTCAGGAGGGCTGAGGACCTTCCCAAGAAAGTAACTCCTGCCGAAGGGAAGCGGGTTCTGCAAGGTTCCAGGAATGAATGGATGGTTTGGTGGGACAAGTGGGGCTGCATATAGAGAAAGGAGACTTTGTGATTTAAAGAAAGGCCCAACAGATTACATTTCTTTCTTAGAAAGACCAAAGTTGAGAATAGAATGAAAGTCTAAAATATTAGGAACAGTGTGATGGAAGGCCACCAAACTCTTTTTTTTTTGTCTTTTTTCGTGTCCGGCAACGGACTGCAACCCTCAGTGTTGTCCCCGTACCGGACCGGGACCGGCAACGGGATCGCAACCCTCGGTGTTGCTCCCGCACCTCGCTCAGCCAGTGAGCGGGAACCGGTCTGTATGTGGGATCCGAACCCTCTGGCGGGAGCGCCGCCGCGCTCCCAAGCAGCGCACTGTAGCAGTGCACCACCGGGCCGGCCCCGAACCAAACTCTTAAACTAAGTTATCTTAAAGCTTAGAAGAGAACAGATTCTTTTATCCCCAAGACTGATAAAATATCAACAATATTAATAGCTCCAAAATGAACAAAAAACCCTGAAGACCTATAGGAGGAATAGAACGATGAAACGTTACTGTTGGGTGGTCTCCCAGTTTGTTGGGCACAAGTGCCCTTCTAACTCTGGACTTTCACTCACGATACCCTAGAAGATGATCTTCCAGTTGTGGGGAAATCATTACTTCATGAGAAAGTCTGCTCCCCTTCTTACAGCTGTGATTGTTACAAATAATTTCTTAGGTTGTCTTGAAATCTGCCACCTTGTAAGTTCATTCTATTCATTGGTCCTCATTCAGCCAAAATACTAAGCAATAAATCTACTGTGTCTTTAGCCAGGCAGGGTATCAAATACAAGCTGGCAGCTCTCACCTGCTTCCCTGTCGTCTTCTCTCCAAAATCAATATCCCAATCCTCTCCTATGCCTCGCTCAATGGGGTTCTGGTGTCTACTCAACCTTTCTTGCCTTCCTCTCACTCTCTAGCTCGTTCAAGTCTTAATAGGTGGTGTCTATCCCAGAAGACAGTGTTTGGCCCCCAAACTGTCCTTTGATGTGTCCACCAGAGATGATGTCCTGGGCTGCAGGGCCCTGGTGCTGGCTGGCCTCACTGGCCCCCACCCTTTCCCCTGCACCACCTTACCACATCCCAAGTTGCTCCCCCACACTCAAAGGCAGCATCTGCTATGGGTTTGGGGGGCTCTGTTCAAAGGAGGAAAGAGCCCCAGAGACACTCACCTGGATCTGTCCTGGGCCAATGTAAAACTTCTTCAGGATGTTGATGAGGAAGTGCTGAACCTCCACCCAGGGGTAGATGCTGTTGGAGCCGTCCAGAACAATGACAATATCCATGTAGGTCTGGCACCCTGGGAAGTGGGAACATGGCCATGGCTAGCCAAGGAGCCAGTGTCTGCAAGTCTCTGATTCTCCAGATGATTGCTCAAAAGATGGTAAGAGAATGACTGCTACATGTGTGTGACTCCCTGGGCTGGGGAACCATCCTTGGGCTGGACATTGATTTGGGCAATTGTGAATGACAAGCCCAGGAATTCCTGGCTCTGTCCCACCACTCTGCTGGCTGTTTGAACAAAGCTTAAATTAAGCCTGACCACCTCTACTCCTACATGCACTGACCACTGCCAAGTGGTCAATGCTTCTGAGGCAGCCAGCACTGCCCAAATTAGTGCCTCATTATCACTTCTCTTATGAAGTGGTCAGGCTGGCATTTATCACGTGCAGCCCAAATGAATGGCTTTCCCTGTTCAGGAGGGAGGTGTGGTGTAATGACTAGGAATGTGGAATCTGGCACTGGACTGTTTGACTCCTGGCTTTGCCCTCACTGGCTGTGTGACCAGGGGCCAGTCACTTAATCTCTCAGCCTCACCTTTCTCTTCTATAAAGGAGGCATAACAACAGCAGAGAGTTGTCATGAGGAATTAGCAAGAAGATGCTTCTTAAGGGCCGAGCATAAAGAAAGTGCTCAATAAATCTTAGCTGATCCTATTTTTATTTTTTTTAAGCAAACCACTGAGTTAACGTGTCAATGACATTATCAGATCAAACTCTCTGCTTCTGAACATAAAGCTTTCTTCATATTCTCATAATATTAATATCAAATTAAAAGAAAAAATAAACATCAAATAAAGAAAAAAATCAATGCAGAAAACTAAAAATTTTCTTTTTGAGCCTGCTTGGGAAGAAGCTGGCTTTAGATCTATGCTTCTTATACATGGCTGAACAGTGCCTTGGGGAACACAGACACACACACACTCACTCCTGGGGCCTATCCCAGATCTACTGAATTAGGTCCCACATGAAGGTGCCCTGGAATCTGCATGCTGGTCAGCAGTGAGGAGGCCTCTGCAATAGGAGATTCAGGGAGGCTATGATGGTCACATCTTCGCTCCAGGGGTGGTGATGTTCTCCAGCGTAAGTCCCACATGCTGTGACCTCAGGTCTCCCCTGTGACCTGGGCTGCCTTTCCCTCTGCCGTTTTGTGTGAATAGAATCCATGCCTCCTCATCCCCCTAAGAGGACCACTTTCCAGACCCTGCTGGAGTCAGGCTTCCTCCTCCTCCTCCCCCAAGCACCATCTTTCCACCTCTGACTGGGCCTGCTGTTTGGAGGGAGGCTGCTGGCAAGCCAGAGGTGTTAATCCCCTCACCCTCCATAAAATGGGCAGCAGCTGCTTGGGTGATGATATTTAGCCCAGAGGAAATAGTGAGGCTCAGAGCCAAGAAGTCTGGGATTGAGGGGGGCAAGTTCTGAGCATTGATTCCCCAGGTTTTCTGGGTGAGTGGGGAATGAGGGGCGGGGTTTGTGTTCAAAGAGGCTCTGGCAAGCTGGGCAGGACTCCCTGAGGCCCAGGAGCACTGGCTTGGTGGAACTATTACCAAGGAGATTTCTGTTCTCTTTGGCCCTCCACCTACAGGGCTATGGCATTGCACAACATAAGGGAACACCATTTACACTGTAGTCTAAGTGAACAATACCCTCAGAATTGTGCAGTGCACAGCATGCCTGCTGTACATGGTAGCCCGACTACCTCTTCCACGCTCAGAGTTTTTGCGGTGAACCTCTCTCAATGCCAGGATTGTCTTCACAATCTTAGCTCCTTTGATCCTTGCCATCACACTGTGGGAAAGGGTAGGCCAGGATTATGATCCTCTCAGAGGCTCAGAGAAATTAAGTGACTCATTTCAGGTCATCCAGAGAGCAGAGGCAGAGCGGGGCTAGAGTCCAAATGTTGCTTTGTAGCATAGGGTAGCAGTGGTCAGAGCCCCAGGCCTCCCTGGACTGTCTACCACTCAGCCCGAGTCTGCAGATTTAAAGCCACTTACTTTGCAGAGCTGGGGCCACGGTCTTGGAGAACCTGAAGTTGGAGTTGACTCTCGAACACATCCCTGTGGTGTAGTAGGAGCTCCCACACTCGTGAGACCAGAGCGGGCTGCAAGCCTGTGGAGCACAATGCAGACCCCCAGTCAGTGGGGAGGGGGGGCTTCAGAGAGCATCCAGCTTCAGTGGCTTGAGTCCCCCAGGAGTTAGAGGGCCTTCTTTGAGTCTAACTGAGCTCTCTCTTGCTGCAATGTGCACTAGTTCTCTTCATTTCAGGTGTAATAGAGGAAAACTAATCTTGGAGTCCTGCTTTGTTGTTCTTTCCAGGGCCCGTTCTCCATCCTATCTTTCCAGGTGTGACTCTTCTTCACCCTACCCGCCCACCCCACCCACCATGCACAGGATCTGGGAAAGCCTTTTCAGCCACGGGACTGGACCTTTTAAGGGTCACTAGAATAGTTTTTCTGTTTGATGAGATCACCTGAAGGTCCTTACTAAGCAAACTTCCAGGGTCCCAACAACATGCTGTGGTTCTTACTAGGGGAAGAAAAAAGAATGTCTGCTCTTTCTGTGAAATCTGCTACCAGAACATTGATGTCAGCCCCTTACTGAAGGACTGAGTGATGAGTTCCTCTCGGAGTCAGGGTCATCAAAAATGAAAGTCCGGCTCCATCGCTCCATTGTTGTCCTGTTGTCAGGAAACTCAGGGCTAAATTTTGTGCTATAATTTCCTTTGGTTTAGGAGAGTAACTATTCTACTCCTAATTCCTTTCTTTAATCAGCTTTCTTTTTTAACCTGGATCTTAAAGGTTATATTTTATCTGTGTCCTTTGTTGAAGCTGCTGTAAATTATTGTTGGAAGTAGGAGAAGAATAAAGAATGGATAGATGAATGATGGATGGATGGATGGACGGATGATGGATGGGTGGATGGATGGATGGATGGGTGGATGATGGACGAATGGACAGATGGATGGATGATATATGGATGGATGAATGGATGGGTGGATGGATGGATGGATGACAGATGAATGAGTGGATAGATGGATGGATGATGGATAGATGGATGAGTGGGTGGACAATGGATGAATGGATAGATGGATTATGAAAGGATGGAAGGATAATAGATGGATGGATGAGTGGGTGGGTGATGGATGGGTGGGTGGATGATGGATGGATACAGGAAGGGATGGATGGAAGGATGGATAATGGATGGAAGGATGGTTGTAGCAGAGAGCTGGTAGAGGGGCTGCTTCCTGGAGTGCCTAGGGACTGGCAGCCTGGTGGATAGAGCAGAGGAGTGTGGGTGTGAAGAGACATTCACGCCCCTTCCCCCACCTCTCCTGGCCCCAAGTAGCGGCAGGTGGTTCTTACCAGGAAGCTGTTGTCCTTGGGGTTGGTGGCAAGGCTCAGGCCAAGGCGCATGTTGTCCTTCCGCTCAGATACATTGGATAGGGTGACCCTACCTGGGGTGAGGAGGGGGAAGAAGCTCAGCCTGCTGCCCCTCCTGCCTGCCCCTCACCCAGAACCTGCTGCCACTGCTGGTCACCTGAGGGGCCCATGGCAGGGCTGGGGCCCAGCAGGATCCTCCCCTATTCTCCCTGTCCCTTCTGGACCCCCTTGCTTGCCTGCATGTGGTACAGTCCATCATGGTTTACTAAGGCCTGCCTAGACGTGGTCTCATCACTTCCTCACAACTCCCTGTGAGATGAGGAAACTGAGTCTCAAGCCAAGCAACCTGCCCAGTTCACACAGTAGGCACAAGGTGGAGGCTTCCATTTCCTAGGCCAGAGCTTTTCCTCCTTCAGCCATCTGACTGGACCCCAAACATACCATGGCACCCCACCGAGGCCGCCTTTCTCTGTGCAGTGTCCGCTCCCCAGCTTTCTTCAGGCCAACCTCCCAACAAAACGCTCCAGTCCCCTGTCCTTCTCTCCCAGTGCCCCCTCCACTTGCTCATCTGATCAATTGACATACGATAATTAAGAGGATTTTCTCTTACAGGTAAGAAACAAATAGCCAATGTAAGGAGAGACTTCTAGGGGTACAAGGCCTTGCCCAAGAATGTCATTCTGTCATTGGCTGCCAAGAGAGACATTTGGGAGCAGGGTTATCAGCCAGCTGGGTGTTGGGAGAGGGTTGGCTCTGCGGCAGATCAGAACCATAACAAGAACGATACCAGCTGAGGTTTGACAGGGTCATCCCGACAGGCCACTGAACGGAAGGAAGTGAGCTTGAATTCCCCAGAGTGTGTCGCGTGTAGGGGTGTGTGTGTGTGTGCATGTGTGTGCCTGTGTGTGTCTGCGCCCGTAGTACGGGAGGGGCGAGGGAGGGACAGGGACGAGGGGGTCGGCCACTGTGTGGAGCTGGAGCGGGGCAGTCCCAACTGCTGTGAGGAGGATCTAGGTGTCCTCCCTGCTTGTGGGGACGGGTTGCATGCCGCTCTGTCCGTGACTGGAAGTGGGAAGAGCTGGCCTGCCGGTGAAGCTGGGGGTGGGGACTGGCAGGGCCAGAGCTGACTGTTTCTAGGCTGGCCTGGCGGGCGGGGGCAGCTGTGTTTGTTGTTTTTCCCACTGGTTTCCCTCAGTTTTCAGTCAGGCTTCTTTTGAAATCCACCCTTCTTGGCTGCGCTGAGAGTGACGGATTGTTCTGTTTTGTCTGTCCAAACAGGCCAGCGAAAAAATACTAGCAACAGCCCTGGGGTTTCTAGGCACCTCATCACTTACAAAGTACTGTGGATGCCCTCCCAGGACCCCCTCTCAAGGTGTCGAGAGGGTTGGTGGCTTCCACGAGGTACACCATCTGACATTACGTCCTGAGTTTTTCCCCATCTGAGGGCGTCGTGGTGGCTCTGGGGACTGGAAAGGAAGCTCCAAGCTTGGACTGGGTAGCCTCTGCCCCCCGCTGGCCTGGAGAATTCTGCCCTCCTTTGTTCAAGGGCCCACCCCTCACACCACTCTGCCCCTCTCTTCCTCTTCTCCCCTGGCACTGAAGACCTTAGTGAAACTACAGGGGCGTGGTAGGAAAGACCCCTGCACTGGAGTGGAAAGACTCCCGTTCCAGTCCTGCTTTGCCCTGCCCCTCTGTGAACGGGAGACTAACGCCTTCCTCAGCAGGTCTGTGTGAGGGCTCCTGGGCGCAAGCCACTCCTCACACAGCGCCTGCCTTCCAGAATCAGGTCACCTGCCCCAGCCCCTGCCTCTCATTTAAAACCCTGACTTCATCCAGGTGTTGGGAAGAAAGCTGCCGGTGCGAGACTCACACTGAGGTGCGAATGGCTGACACGCCCTTAACCTTCTCTGGAGAGGGGGAGAGAGCATTCCTGGCACGGTATGGCCCAGTGCCTGGAAAGGCCATAGGAAAACCCAGGACTCGGGTTTCCCAGCCTTGCATTTTCCACTGTGGGATAAGCTGACAGATGGTCTCCCTACCGCGCATTTTTTTCTCTGTAGGAGGGAGAGAACTGCTCCTCAAAGAAAGAGTGATTTTCCTCTGTCCCAACTCACTTTGCTACCCACTGCCTCCCGGCTTACGCCCCAGCTCAGGCATGTTTTCCAGGGGCTGATGGCTTTATGCCTCCTCTTCCTTCTGGAGGGAAATGGGGACCACATTGGAAACCAGAGCAACAGAGAAAAGTAATGATTGATTCAACATCTGTGTCCCCACCTGGACCAGGAGCTTTCCTCGGTGGCCTGGGCCCCAAGCACAGTGTCCACATCTCCCACCACCCCCCTCACTCCTCTGCCCCACCCACATGGCCCTGCTTTATGTTCTCCAACAGGGCAGACCTGTGCCCGCCTCGGGGACTGTGCACTTGCTCCCTGTGTCTGGAATGCTCTGTCCACACCTGACTCCTTCTCCTCATTAGGCCTTTGCTCAAATGTTACCTGCTCGGAGAGGCCTTCCCTGACCACCTTGCTGAGGTAGAACCCCCTCCCCACCTCTTCCACCCCCAGCCTCTCTTATCACAGTGCCGTGATTTACTGCACAGCATTTATCCCTTCCTGAAACTATCCTGCTTCCTAATTTGTCTACGCGCTTACTGTCCCCTTGTGGCAAGGCCCCTTGGCTTCTATTCCCTGCTGTATCCCCAATAACTAGCACAGGCCTTGGCACATACTAGGTGCTCATTAAAGGATGGGGACAGATTAGACCTGGAATGGATCCTGGGGGTTGCTGAGTCCACCCTCCTCACTTTACACATGAGCAAACTGAGGCTCAGAGAGCGGATGCGAGCTCCCTTTGGACACACAGCAAAGAAATTGTACAGCTGGAAGGGGAATGCAGCTTGGCCTGTTTCAGAAGCCTGTGCTCTGGGATGGTCATGACTGGGAACCATAACCACCAACCAGCCTCCCACCTCCCTTAGACTGTTTCCTCACTGAAGTTTGGGCCCTGGCTGTGGCGGGTTTTGAACTTCCCACCTGTGGCGTGGATGCCAATGTGGGCAGCAGCGGCCTCCAGCACCATGTGATGGGCAGCTGGCTGTCCCGGGGATCTGAGTTCTTTGGGCTTTCTCATGCATCCAGCTTTTTCATCTGTCTAATCCTTCTGAGCCTCTGCCTTCTCCGCCTGGAGGGCCCTGCTGCCCTGCCCATGCCCTACCTCCCCAGAGAGCCCACCTGCTGCTCTAGGGCAGGGGCTCCCCTCCTGGAACAGGGGGAAGCTGCGGGTCCTGGCCCTGGGGAAGGCCAGCTGCTCCTGGAATTGCAGCTTTTCAGGCCAAATGGAACTTTTGCTCCCTTCTGAAAGTGGAGCAACAGCCCAGCCACCATCTGAGCTTCAGACAATGTGGAAGCGACTTAGTGGACTGGCGTGAGCGCTTTGGTGGATGTGTGTGCATTTGTCTGTGCATGCATATGCATGCATGCATGTGCACACAGATTTTTCGAGGACTTGGGAGTCTCCAGAATATGCCTGAAAAATCTTCAATGAAGAACAAAGCCTCCATTTCAGAAAGGCAGTGTTGCGTAATGGGTAAGGGTGGGTAAGGGACTGTCTAGATTGGAATCCCAGCCCTGCCGCTTAGTAGCTGGGTGACCCTGGGCAGGTCCCCTCACTCCACACACTGTCATTCCCTCATCTGTTAAATAAGTGGTTCAATCTCATATGGGTGTTGTGGGAATTAAATGAGTTGAAATACCTAAAAGTGCTTAGGTAGTTTCAGGGTGAACATTATCTGAGATATATGAATGTTGCCTATTGTTGTTATTATTTCAAGATCAGAAAGAAGACAGGAAATGCTTTCCCCCTGTTGGGAAAGAAACCCCGAGTTGAGGGCAGTGGCCTGGAAATGTGGAGGCCTGGGTTGAATTCTGGCCCACCTCTGACAAGCTAGGTGACTATGGGAAAGTTGCCTCCTCTCTCTGTAAAATGGGGGCAGTGACATCAGCTGGGTCACCTCACGGGGCAGCTGGTAGGAGCCAGTGTGACTGAGCCTGCCCTGCACTAGACCAGGGTGGGCCTCATTGTGACGAAACCGTCGGCTCAAGTTACCCAGGTTGAGCTTGGTGCAGTTCCCGTGGATCACCGGACACTTGTACACGTCTCCCGTCTTTTGGTGGCCATTGCTTTCCAATGGGGCGCCCACGACCAGCCTGGGAAGGAAGAAAGGACAAGCAAAGACGGTGGGGAGGTGCTCCTCCCTGTCAGAGGGTGGAAGCCGGCGGGCAGTGCTGGGGGAGCTAAGTGGGAGGAATCCTGGAGGAGCCGCCGCATGCAGACCCTCGGGCTTGGACCTTGTTTCCTGGTGGGGGTGGGGGATGCTGGCCTTTCAGCATAAAGTCATGGGGCCTGGGTCTGAAAATACAGAGATGAAGACCACACGGGCCCTGTGACAAATGGGATGGAGGCGAGTCCTTGGCAGGAGAGCGGATGGTGCCTGAGCTGCATCTTAATAGGTGAATACGAGTTTGCAAATGGTGGGAGGGTGGTAACGGTAGTCATTCTGGCAGAGGAATGATGTTTTTGGAGCTGTGGAGTATTGGCCGTCTGTCCCTCCCTGCAGGGGGCCTCATTCCTCATCTTATCTTATAGGGTGACCCAGGGTGGGGCACGTTGCTAGTGGTCATGGCTACCCTTGAGCCCCTATGTCTTTGTTCAGGATGTGCCAGGCAGCTGGTGGGCTGATGAGTGGCCAGGGGCAGCCACCAGCTGGGCTTCTGCCTTATTTGGAAAAAAGGTCTTTGCAGATGGTAAATTAAGGCTCTTGAGTTGAGGTCATCCTGGACTATCTGAGCTGGCCCTAAATCCAATGACAAGTGTCTTTATAAGAGACACACAGAGGAGAGACAGGGGAGAAGAGGATGCTGTGTGAAGATGGAGGCAGAGGTAGGAACGGTGCTGTCACAAGCCAAGGAGCTCCTGGAGCCTCCAGAAGCTGGAAGAGCCAAGGAGAGGTTCTCTTCTGGAGCCTCCAAAGCGAGTACGGACACTGCCACTTTAACTTTGGGCTTCGAGCCTCTAGAACTGTGAGAGAATACACCTGTGCTGTTTTAAACCACCCAGCTCGATAACTTGTCACAGCAGCCACAGGAAATGAATACACCTTGCTTGTGTGCACACATATTTCTAGGGAAAAATGAGCAGCCATTTCTTCCTGGCCTGGCCAATCCCCATAAGCAGTGCCCTGGAGGAAAAGCCTGTGACCCTGGGGGCACGGGCTGTGCATGCACCTCCCCTGAGGCCAGAGAGAACTCCCGCTCAGACTGGAGGCCCTCCGATACTCTCCTTAGAGCTCTCCACAGCCCCTCCATGCCTCATCTCCCGCCCACCGTGGGGCAGCACCATCAGGGCTGACCTCAAGTGAACTCCTTCAGTGCCCACTCTGCACGCCTCTGGTGTACCCAGAACCCTCTAGGTCTTGGGTGTCAACCCAGCTCTCTGCCCAGGCCTTAATAGCTTTCAGTGACTCAAGAACAGTTACCCTTCCCAGGGACATTGGTCTGTCATGGGGGTGGGGGTAGGGTTGCCACAGCTCACAACAGCCCTGGAAGGCTTCCAGATCCCAAGGGATAAAGACTTGATGATGGTGGAATTTGGGGCACAGGGACAGGTGAGACATTTGGGAGCAAGGAGACTCGCCAGAGCCCTTTAACTGCACTGCCAGAGGCTTCCTGCCACCTGACAACAGAGCCCAAAGAGGAAGCCACCCCTTGTTTTCTGACTTCAGATGGCCAAGAGAAGATGGGCTGGGAGGCTCAGGCCACACAGGACTTAAGTGGCTTCTTGGACTCAAATGCTCCCCCTGCCCTGCCCTGCCCTGCCCTTCCCCCACCAACTTCGGGACTGTCCAGAAAGAAAGCCAGGTCTGAAGTGGGAGCTACCAGAGCTCTGTTTGAAATTAAGTCCATGAAATCAGAGCTGAGGTTTCTCCCCTGGGGAGCCAGATAATGACATATTCTAAATATATCCCCTTATTAAGCATGCCTATTTTTGACTGGCAGGAATTAATTGGACCCATAAAATATGTTTGTCTAGACGACATGATTTTTGGCTACTTAATTCTGCAAGTGATTGTGTGGTCAAGGCTGCTCCATTCTTTCCAGCAAAAGAGAGACAGAGACAGAGAGATAGATGGAGAGAGATGGAGAGAGAGAACAGTAAGG
>NW_007737267.1:19838-31794 GCF_000696425.1 Galeopterus variegatus | reverse complement strand
AACTCCCGCTCAGACTGGAGGCCCTCCGATACTCTCCTTAGAGCTCTCCACAGCCCCTCCATGCCTCATCTCCCGCCCACCATAGGGCAGCACCATCAGGGCTGACCTCAAGTGAACCCCTTCAGTGCCCACTCTGCACGCCTCTGGTGTACCCAGAACCCTCTAGGTCTTGGGTGTCAACCCAGCTCTCTGCCCAGGCCTTAATAGCTTTCAGTGACTCAAGAACAGTTACCCTTCCCAGGGACATTGGTCTGTCATGGGGGTGGGGGTAGGGTTGCCACAGCTCACAACAGCCCTGGAAGGCTTCCAGATCCCAAGGGATAAAGACTTGATGATGGTGGAATTTGGGGCACAGGGACAGGTGAGACATTTGGGAGCAAGGAGACTCGCCAGAGCCCTTTAACTGCACTGCCAGAGGCTTCCTGCCACCTGACAACAGAGCCCAAAGAGGAAGCCACCCCTTGTTTTCTGACTTCAGATGGCCAAGAGAAGATGGGCTGGGAGGCTCAGGCCACACAGGACTTAAGTGGCTTCTTGTAGTCAAATGCTCCCCCTGCCCTGCCCTGCCCTTCCCCCACCAACTTCGGGACTGTCCAGAAAGAAAGCCAGGTCTGAAGTGGGAGCTACCAGAGCTCTGTTTGAAATTAAGTCCATGAAATCAGAGCTGAGGTTTCTCCCCTGGGGAGCCAGATAATGACATATTCTAAATATATCCCCTTATTAAGCATGCCTATTTTTGACTGGCAGGAATTAATTGGACCCATAAAATATGTTTGTCTAGACGACATGATTTTTGGCTACTTAATTCTGCAAGTGATTGTGTGGTCAAGGCTGCTCCATTCTTTCCAGCAAAAGAGAGACAGAGACAGAGACAGAGAGATAGATGGAGAGAGATGGAGAGAGAGAACAGTAAGACAAGTGATTGTGTGGTCAAGGCTGCTCCATTCTTTCCAGCAAAAGAGAGACAGAGACAGAGAGATAGATGGAGAGAGATGGAGAGAGAGAACAGTAAGGGAGGCTTGGGATCCAAACTTTCTGCTCCATTTTTCAAGGACAACCTGATTATGAGCAAGTATTCCTGAGGGACGCTGCCTCCTGGGAAGCACTGCCATGTGGTGGGTACTTTCTGGAAAGAGTGCCTTTGAGGAGCACCTTGCAGAGTGCCTCTGAGACAATCAGGCACAGCATGTTCTCGATTAGAAAAATCATGGTCATCTTCTACAACGGCTATCCCCATGTGTCTTCTAGAAAACACCCCACCAGCCTGCCGAGGGTGGGCCCTCACAACTCTTCCCATTTTCTAGAGTGCAAATATGAGGCCTCAGTGGCCCACTTGGAGGGCCCTCAGTAGTGGGTGAGATCCCTGGGCTGAGAATCCAGGGGTCTTCATCCTGGTTCTGTTGCCAGCTTGCTGAGTGGCCTTGGGAGGTCATTTAGCTTTCCAGATGTTGATTTTCTTGGCTGTGAAATGGGGTTAACAGTTCCTGCACTGCCTGCCTCCCAGGGTCACTGTGGAAAGCCACAGATGATAAAAGGCTTTGAGAAATGGAAAAGAGCCATATCTAGGTAAGCTATACACAAAGACTGGTAGCTTCCTAGAAGTCACGTGTCCTGGCAATGACCAAGATGGGACAATCTGGCAGTAAATCCACTAGGTAACTGTGACTCCAAATTTGTAAGACTAGGCTTTGTCCTTTTCAGAAAATAAGGGCTGCTCCCTACATCCCATCTCTATTTTTCCAGACCTCATGTCTCTGGAAGCCTCTGGGGACTTCATGGAATAGCAGAGCAGGGCTTACTGTCCCCATAACACAGATGCAGAAACTGAGAACCCAGGAGGGGAGCTGATCCAGGCCGCATAGTTCACTTGCGGCAGAGCTAGGGCTGGGGTTCTTCGGGGATAGCTTCCTTTTGGCCATGAAGGGAAGGCCTAGCTGGGCTCTCCTCTCCATTCTTGAGTCTGGGCATTACGTGTGCCTTTCGGGCTTGAGGTTTTGAGGATATGATTCAGTCTCACTTTGAGGGGATAACTGCCGAATGCAGGGAAAATATTCACGTCATCACCGAGACCAGTCAAATTGTTCCTTGGGGTCTGGCAGCCCCTGCCACCCTCTGCGGCCTCAGCCTTGTACAGCCATCTGCAGCCTCAGGGCCTGTTGTGCCTCTCGGGGGGCTGGATATCCAATACCTTCTGGTGTGGGCACTAGACGGCACAGCAAACCCCAAAGGTCGTGGCGAGCGTTGGGCCCCTTCCATGGGCTGTGTGTCATTAGTCACCAGCTGTGGGCTCCCAGCATTCTTCTGGAGAGGCGCAGGGACTGGGGCCTCGGCTGATGGGATAACTGGCAGCACGCATTTCAGCCACAGTCCTGTAAGACCCCTTCTCTGATGGCCACCCTCTAAGCAGGGCTTTGCTAAGGGAGCACGCTCACTGTGGAGATGGCCACCTGAGCAAGGCAGGACGTGGCCCTGCTGGATGCTGGGCTTCTTGCCTGCCAGCAGGACACAGGCTAAGAGAAGAGGCTGTGGCTTGTGGGGACTCCCATCTGACTGCCTACCTTCCACCCTCGCTAAGAGGCCCTATGGAGACTCATCCTGAGTCCTGCTTGTCCTCAACTCCATCCTGCAAAGCAGTTTTGTTCTCCAAACTTTTAAAATTGCAATCTCCTATCAGAAAAAAAGGTGACACGAACCGCCAATCTGTGTAAATTTATATGTAAATTATACTAGTGTAAACTGTCGATCTGTGTATCAAATATTAGTCTTGTTTTTTCAGATAGGATATAAACCTAAATAGAACTTGAATCGTTTTATTTCTGTATGCCAGTATATTGTCCAGCACATCCCCTGGGGTCCGTACACCCCACCCTGTAGACCACTCCTTTAAGATCTGGCATAAATTCCTACCTGCTCCAGGAAGCTCTCGCTAACTATCCCAAACATTGCCTCGTAAACCATCCCATAACCCCTGCTGCTTGGTGCGGCCAGTGTCGTGGTGGTGTAATTCCTTGAGGGCTGCGATGTTCTGGTCTGCCCTGCTGTACCAGTGGAGAGTGGTCTTGAAGGCACTTGGTAAAGAGGTCCCTATAGCTGGTCTAGCCTTCTGTAGGAGAGTCTGCAGAAGCAGCAGCTTTGGGAGCCTTCCCTCAGGCCTAAGAGAAGCCCCCAAATTCATTACCCAGAAAAAGGGGTGCTGAGAAGTTGAGTATTTTCCGTGCATAGAGGTTCAGTGGAGGGACCCAGCTTTTTTTTTCTTTTTTTTTTTTCATCTTTTTCCGTGTCTGGCAATGGATCGCAACCCTCGGTGTTGCCCCCGCGCCTCGCTCAGCCAGTGAGCGGGAACCAGTCTGCATGTGGGATCCGAACCCTCGGCGGGAGTGCCACCACACTTCCCAAGTGGCGCACTATAGCAGTGCGCCACCGGGCCGGCCCGAAGGACCCAGCTTCTGTTCTAAAGTCAATGCTAATTGCTTCCCTCTTCCCAACAGTCCTCATTTCTGTTTCAGGATCCAGGAAATATGGCTCTGTTCCCAGTTTCAGGGATGGAGCACATAGCTCAGGTTAGGCCAGTTTTATCTCCCAGCTTGTATTAGTCCGTTTGTGTTGCTTATAACAAAATATATGGAACAGGGTGATTTATAAAGAAAATGAAATTTATTGCTTACAGTTTCCGAGGCTGAGAAATCCAAAGTCCATCTGGTGGTGGCAACAGGGACCCAGGGGTCTCACACTGCAAGATGATAGAAGCAGAGAGAGCAGAGAAAGAGACAGGCTCTCCTCTTCTTTTAAAGCCCTCAGAACCACGCCCCTGACCACCATTTTTAATCCATTCACTAGGCACGGTCCTACAATCCAATCATCTCTTCAAGGTTCCACCTTTCAATCACCATAATAGGATTTTCCACCCCGTTAACAGTCACAGTGGGGGCTAAGTTTCTCATACATAAAACTTGGGGGACACAATTCAAGTTTCAGTGAATTTTGGGGGGACATAATTCAATTCACTACACAGCTGCACTGATTGAGTCATGGTGGGCAAGTGACTTGTCACCCCAATCAGAGTGATCTCAGGACTTCTACTTGGGACCCAGGTACTAAGGTGGTCTCTTTAGATGCTGCAGTGTGTGGGTGCAAGGCCTGCAACTGTTGGCAGCCACCTTGTGATGATGAGGGTGTGAGCTGATGCACTGAGAGGCATTGAGAGGGGGAGAGCTGAGAGAGGCACCAAGAGAAGCAGCTGTAGTCCTGATGATACTGTGAACCCCTGGATCAAACTGTACCTGAAGCCTGCATGAATTTTCCCTGATCTTTTCAGATATATGAGCAATAACTACCTTTCCTTGTGTAAGTCTGTTTGAATTGAGTTTTCAGGTATTTATAGCTGAAAACATCCTTTGAGAGTGCCTTAGGCAAAAAATAAAAAAGTGCACATAGTTCAAATTACCCCTAGAAACCCCACACTTTACCAGGCTATAAGAGGAGCATGACTACCAAGACCAATGAGGGAGGAGCAGACTCATGTCTCCCAGCTCGTGCTCTATCTGGGGCTTATCCTTTCTGGGTAAGTGGTGGGTGGAATTGCTGGCACCACGTACATTATGTCTCTCTTGTTATTTAACTGAATGCATAAAACTGCTCCTTGGTCCAGCCTTATGGGAACAGAAACTCTTTTGTTTTATGTGCCTCCCACTTACAATAGCTGCTCAGCCAGGGAACCCTACACTTCAGATGTTTTTAGTTACCTGGTAACTGGCATCAAGACTGTCAGAGCTGGGAGGAAATGCGACGGTTCTTTGGGCCACTCTTGGATGCAGCATCCAAGGCCCAGAACAGAAAAGTGCTGCGTCTGAGGTTTCAGAGCAGGTGATGGCAGAGTTGGATCAGTGCATGGTGTTCTGACTCCCAGGGCAGTGCTTCTCTAAGCTACAGAAGGCAGAAAGCCTGGAGGCATGGGCTGGGGCTCTAGGCCCAGCTCAGCCTTTTACTGGCTGTGTCTGGTGAGGCAGGTGTGAGCAGCTTAGCTCCCCAGAAGATGGGGCAAGCTTGAGGCCACGGGCACATAAAGGCCTTTGGATGTTTGGGGGAAAAAGTAGGGAAACCCAACTGATGGGCCTGCCTCTGGCAAAGGTGCTGAGCCCAGAGGCTGGCATGGACTGTCTAGGAAGGGCAAGATGTGGGTTCAATCCCCTCCTTAGCCAGCCTTTGGCACGCTTTCTGCAAAGCCTGGATCTCACATCCTAATATATAGCATTATTATTAATTGTCCTCTTCATTTTAATGAATCACTTTCAATGCAATTTGATTGCACTTGATTTTGATCACCAGAATAGTTTTGAGGCTGGCAGGGCAGTTTGCATCTGAGCCTCAGAACATGGATGTAATAGGCCTGCAGAGTGACACTCAGTTTCAGAGCCAGGACTCCAAGTGCAGCATTCTTTTCACCATTGTGAAGAACCAGAAAGCTTGGTGCAAAGAGTGGGGAGAGGACTCCCCTCTCCAGAGCCAGCTGGGCCTGTCCCCACAGGGGCCTCTCGCCCCTCTCCTCTCTCATCCCATCCCCTTCCTCACCTGTTCTTCTCCCCCAACAACCTCCCCTTCCAACTCAAACCCACACGGGGCCTTTTGTCCGTTTTCTCTCCTGGTTTCATTTCTCCTCTTCTGAAATCAGATAGGGGTATCGGGGAGGGGGTTTCACTTGAGGAGCCAAGAACTCAAGGGAACAAAGGAGAGACTATTGCTTTAGTGAGGCCTTTTCTCTCCCTCTCTCTCTCCATGGAAAATGTAATCTCCTCTGGCCAGTGTGAGTACAATGGCTAATGTGTTCAAGATGGGGCTGGGGAAGTGCTGAGCACAGCAAGCCTGAGTGCCTGCCGACTGGGGGCTCCGGGGCTGCGCTGGGTGTGCAGAGAGAGCCTGCCTGGAACCTGCTCGAGGGGAGACATTAGCACCTGCACGTTTTCCTGGGCTGGCTGCAGAGACTTGTGGTTCACCTTGGCTTAGACACCCGGCAAGGCCTGGGCTCCTGGGGGCTGGGAAAATGAGGACCCCTCTGTTTGCCAGTGTACCCCTTACTCTCCTGGCCTCTACAAAACCCTCATCAGAGACGGGAATCCTTTGTGTGTGTTTTAAACTGACACATATATGTGATAGTTAATTTTATGTGTCAGCTTGATTGGGCCACAAGATGCCCAGATATCTGGTTAAGCATTATTCTGAATGTTTCTGTGAGGGAGTTTTTGCACAAGTTTAACATTTAAATCTATAGACCGAGTAAAGCAGATTGCCCTCCCTAATGTGGTTGGGCCTCAACCAATCAGTTGAAGGCCTGAATATAACAAAAAGACTGATTTTCCCTTGAGTAGAAGAAAATTCTTCCTGTCTAACTGCCTTCAAACTGGGACATCAGCTTTTTCCTGCCTTTGGACTTTAACTGAAACATCGACTCTTCCTGGATCTTGAGCCTGTCAGTCTTCAGACTGGAACTCACCATCAGCTCTCCTGGGACCTCAGCTTGCTAACTCGCCCTGCAGATCTGGGGACTTGCAGCATCCATAATTGTGGCGAGGCTTTATATTTATCCCTCATAATAAATCTCTCTTTATAAACATACACACATGTACATACACAGACACATCGTATTGGTTCTGTTTCTCTGGAGAACCCTGACTGATACATATACGTACTGCTTATTATATTCTAAGGGTTTTATATACATTATTTCATGTGGCTGACGGCTCATGCTGTCATTCATTCATGGATTCATAAGCATTTACTGAGCTCCCACTAATGCACCAAGCTCTGGGGGCATGATGGTGGCCGCAACATCATCCCTGCCTTCAAGAAGCCTCCAGTTTTCCAGAGGAGACAGGCCTAAAGGCAATTACAGCAGTGGCTGCAAAACTGGTTCCCAGACCAGCAGCATCAGCCTCGTCTGGGAGCTTGTGAGACATGTAACGGCTTAGGCCCTATTGACCACTGGTGGAGTCAGAAGCTGGAGGTGGAGACTGGCATACGTGTTTTAACAAGCCCTGCAGGGGAGGCTGATGCACACTCAGGTGTGAGACCTGTGAGAGGTGCTTACAGGGGGTAAGCAGAGGCAGGGCGGCCCTCGGTCCTCGCTGCCCCAAATCCACTCTAGTAAAACCCGCCCTCTTCACCGTTCCCCACAAGGCTCTGCACCACCTCACTCCTGCTCGCCTCTGCTCCCCCTTTTACCAGGACTGCTATGAATGTTGTGCACAGCCAGGTCCTCTCAGTTATCATTTTGGGCTCATCTCCAAAGCCACCTTCCCAAAGAGGCCTTTCCTGACCTCGTGTCACTCCCGCCTCACCAACCTGCCTTTTCCCCCTCACAGCACTTTGCACTATCTGTTGCTATCTTCTTTTTTATTTTATTTTATTATTAGTTTTTATATTATTTTTATTTTTATTAAGTATATTTTTTATTTTTATGGTGCTGTCTTCTTGATAGGCCTTCTCACTGTCCTCATCTCCCTACAGAGTTTGAGCTGCAAGGGAGCTAGGACTTTGCTGATCAGGTTTGCAGCTACCGATACCCCAGCACCTAGAACAGCACCTGGCACAGAGTAGGCCCCGAAATATAGTTGTTGAATGAATCAGCTAATCACCTGGCTTGGCGGGACAACTGTAACCCCACAGCCTGCAGTTAGGGACCACTGACGGCAGCCCACTTTTGTATTAGTCACCTGCTGACCCAGCTGGGACAGTAGAGCAAGCCTCAGCAGAGGAACCAGCAGACTCCACACTGTGGCCCCCGACAAGGCTGTCGCCTGCCCTGGTATGTTCAGTCCCACTTGGTAGATGAGAACACCGAGGGCCACTTACCCTCCAGGGTTTTGAGGGGCAGTGGTTCCCAACCTTGCTGGTCATCAGAATCACCTGGGGACATACAAATGAAGGTTCCTGGGCTCCACCTCCAGAACATTCTGATTCAGGCAGTCTGGGACAGGGCCCAGGAATCTGTATTTTTAGCTCCCGGATGTACAGGTGGGTTGGGAGCTGGTTTGACGGCTCTACCGGCTCTACCGAGGAAGCAGGACGAGGGAAGAAGCACTTCTGCCCCGGGAGCTCCCACCCACTGGGTCTGGGGATCACCTCCTTGACTGCCAGGAATGGTGTGAGATTGACTTTATTAGTTTTTTAAAAAAATTTATTTTGTTTCTTTTGGTCACAGGAAAACACATATGAAATACCCACTTATTTATTTCAAAAAAGTGTTAACTTATTTGAAAAGTATGATGACTTTTTTTTAGATTATGAAGGTAGTACGTTTGTTGTACACTGTTCATGCTGCAGAACTGGGCAAAGTAAAACTCAGAAGTCCTCTTCCTTCCCTTCTCAAGCCAGCCTGCTATAGAAAACTACCATCAGCAGCATGAGGTGCAGACAATCTTCTAGGCATTTTTGTAGAGAATTTAAAAAATGGGATATTCTGCATACATGACTCTGTAACATACTTTTTCTCACTTAGTTATTTTATACATGGTCACCTTTCCATGTCAGTATTTATCAATGCCACTCTTAGCTCCTATGACTAGGGCCCTGCCCTGGGTCCCACTCCCACCCTTCTCTGGCTGTGCCCCTTCCTATGGGGTGAGGAGTCCTGGGGGTCAAGGGGACAGGACACCTAAGACCCATGTCCCCTCACTCTAGGTACCCGGGATGCTGGAATCCCCTGCCGCAACTGCTGGCACCAGCTTCCAGGGCCTGCACGAGCCTTTTCCCTGGATCTGTCTTTCTGATGGAGGATCACACCACTGACAGTGGCAACTTTCCGGGGGTGTGGACAGAGCTTGGATGTGCAGGCTGCAGTGGCCACACGTGCCAGAGGGAACTGTAGGTGGAAAGAGGGGGTCACAGGCCATGCGCCAGAGCTGCTGTTTGCATTCTGGCCCCAGGCCCCTCAGATGTTAAGGGTGGGCCTGGTGTAGATAGATAATACAGTTCTGCCTCATTCTTTACAGTGGTTACACAGTGTTATACTTTTCTTTTTAACCATTCTCCTACTGATGGATACTTACATGGTTTAGCCCTTTTCCTGTTGATAAATGTTTAGGTGTTTCCTATGGCACAAGCCTTTTATCAATACTAATAAATAAAAAGGCCTCCATGCACAAGCAGCTATGAGTAGCCATAAAACTACAAAGCACACACACATTACTCCGAAGGCTGGATGTGGAGACAAGCCTCTCGTCTCAGGCACATGGCCTGTTGACAAGCATCACCACGAATGTTGATTTCATGGGCTTGGCTCTCCGGTTTGTTCCTGGCAACTTTTGGGTACACCTCAGCTTACACCCAAACAGCATTTTTTCCTGTGTTGCAGAAGTACTTGGAACAGAAGAGGGAAGAGTGAGGGAAGGTGACCACAAAAAAAGTTCTGAACCTACTGGAGGGGAACATGGGAAGCTGACCCACGGACTGAGAAGAGTAAACATGGCCAGCTTGTGCCATTTAGTTAAAGGGCATCGACCTGTCAACACTCCTCTTCTTCTCATACCCCAATGCCAGGGCCATCTCCCCATTTCCGAACATGCCCACACTCTCTCCTTCCTGCCTCTGTGTGAGCAGTCCTCTCGTCCCAAACTCTCTGACCATCCCCGTTCCATCTGCCCTTCAGTGCCTCTTCCTCCAGGAAGCCTTCCTTGATCTCTCAGCTGAAAGTGCTCTCAATTCCCATGATGCTTTGTTTGTACCTGTCTTGCCTGTGTCTTTTCTCTCCTCCAGATAATTTGCCTCTAGGTAGCAGAGAGAGACCCTAATCCATCTTTAAATTTCCCCTTCAGTGCTGATCAAATTACCTTGAACACAGCCAAGGGGGGATAATTGCTCGTTGCATGAATAAATGAACGGACAGATGGAAGAGGCTGCTCATTTTGCAAAGACAAGCAAAGTCTTTACTTTGCTTCTTGAGGTACAGAAGGGAGCAGACCTGGGCTGAGCTCTCCTGGGACCCATTTGCAGAGGGACCACCTACCTTGGTGAGCTCTTGGCCCAGCTCTCCCCAGGAGGGTGGCTGTGCTCTGTTCTCCCCCAAAAGAGCCTGACTGCATGGTATAAAAATCACCCCTTCTCTTTTCAAAATGCCTGATAAATCCTTGCTTGTTTTTCTAAGTCATGCTCAGAGTTTTTTTTCTTTTTCTTTTTTTCTTACCAACTCTCTGCTCTGAAAACGAAACATAAACACCGCAATAGTTTGGACAGATGTTTCTCAGTGGAATGTACAGTTTTAATTCCTTGGTATGCGTGGGTCTGACAACTCCTTAGCTATTGCTTGGTGGCAAGGAAAGGGACCTCAGAATTCCCTGCTCTCCATTCCAGGCAGGTGTGTTTCCTTTGGTTCATAATTAGGATGGCAATACTTTACATGTGACCAGCATACACATCCAACAACTCTTTCCATCGTACCTATGACCAGGGAGGTGGCCGGGCAAGGGGAGCTATTCCCATCTGAATGGGGAAGAAAGCAAGGTCCAGTGAATATCAGGATTTACCCCAAATCACCCACTCAGGCAGAGGCTGAGGTGCAACTGGGACATTCATTATTCCAACTATGTCCACCAGCCACGTGGGTCATACAGGAAAAGGAGAAGGTTGGAAGTAAAAGGACAGAATTCTTTTTTGTTCATGGGCCCGTTGATACGTTTATGGTTAACTTTGATCTATCCCCAGAAGGGTTAAGTGACCTGGGGTGAGTCACCTGCCTGCTCCGGACCTTAGTTTCCTGACCTGTAAAATGAGGGACTTGGACAGATTTAGTTCAAAGAAATAGCTGATGAGCACCTACTGTGTGCTGGGCATGCAGACTTAGAGATGAAGGAAGCACCGGCCTTACCCTTAGTCTGGAGAGGGCAGAGAGACCCAGCACTGCCCAGGGCTGCCCAGGTATGGTGGGGCACAGAGGAGGGGCTCTTGCTAAGCCATCTGGGAAGCCTTCCTGGAACAGGAAACTCCTGGTCAGAGCCCTGCACCATGAATAGGTGTCACTTGGGTAAAGAAGGGCTGGGGCCTACGGGAGGAATCGGCTCCTGGAGTCCAGCATGGTGCCAGTGCTTATGTGCTTTATTTCTAAGTTGCCTCCCATGGTGAAGGCTGGTCCGGGGGTGGACCCAGAGGGAAAGACAAGTCCCTGCCTTCATGGAGTTTGTGGTAGAGTCATCCTCGACCCAGGCTCATGCCATTCAACCCTGTTCTTCGTCCTCACCGACGTCTCCTTGACATTCCAATCCCCTCCCTCACTAGTCCTCACTTGTCCAGAGAACTCTATTTAAAGTGGCTCGAAGAACAGACAGACAGTTAGATGGCTCCATGGGCTGATAAGCATCACACTGTCCCCCTGGTCAGGTTGCCCCATCTGCTTTCTGAGGTCCTTAGATTTCTGCCATTGGTCACCCCTTCGGATTCAGGCATTGAGGGCCACTCTCAATGTAAGCCTGGAAAAGAGCTAAACAACGAATCCATGAGAACTCACAGACCTTTTAAAAAGGATTAAGTCAGTGGCTCCAGAATCTGGCTGGGCATTAGACTCACCTACGATGTTTAAAATTATAGATTAGTGGGAACCACCTTTAGAGAGGCTGTTTTGGTATCTCTTGAACTTGGCTGAGAAATCTGTATTCTTTTTTAACTTTCATGGGTGATTCGGTTCTGTGCCAGCTTTGGAAACTCCTGGATAATATTATCAGGTGATCACCAGGCTTTGAAATAATGAAAAACAGGTCATATAGGGATAGGGGCAAGGAGCCCCATCAAGAAATACTTAACAAACACTGGGATGTGTTGTTCATCTACTTCCAAAGCTCTTTAAATAATTAAGCAAATACATGGATGCATGAATGAATGTTTTGGAGGAGTTTATTACGTATCAGGGGTTGTGTTAGGGGCTTCCCCTGACATTAACTTATGTGACCCTCACAACAACCCCGTGAAAGAGACA
>NW_007737267.1:3671-19181 GCF_000696425.1 Galeopterus variegatus | reverse complement strand
ACATTTCTATTTAGTTTGAAGCTCAGGAAACTGCAACCCAGAGAGGCTAAGCCACCTGGCTGGCTGGAGGCAGCTCTCCTGCTTAGTCCTTGCCCCACCTCTGGGAGGGGGACAGGGTGCAGGAGAGCGGAGCAAACAGAAGCCAGCCTTGCGTCGCAGCGGGAACCACTGGCTATACAGATGCCTTTGCAGTACTCTCTGCCTGGTTCCAAGTTTATTTTCCTCCTCTCCCTCTGCATTGTGACTAAGGGCTATACTTACAGAATTGTTCTTATTCTGAGAAGCCGAAAAGGAACAAAAGGCTGTGGACTAACTTGAACCATTGGAGGGTGAAATCTATCATTACATTTTTGGAACTGTCCTCCTCCTGGGTTACAAAATCATTGGCTCAGCTGTTGGGAAGCAGCAGAGGGGATAATGTAGAGAGGAGCTGCTGTCACAGAGCAAGCTGTCTGAGGTCTGGGCCAGGCCACCGTCACCACCTACCTGCCCTCCTGGCTGACTTCAATTGAGCTGGGACCTTCCATGCTTTGCAAGGGAAAGAAAAGGACAGGAAATCTCAACTTCTCCTATAGTCCCCAGACACTTTAGTCAGTTCCCCCTGCCACCTGGTGGCTGGTCAGTATGGGCATCTGAACCCTTGACCTTGGTTTTATCAGCACCATGCTCTAACCAAGTCAGCTAATCGACCAGTCCCCTAGAACCTTTATAACAAGAATGTCCGGCTTCATGCTTCCTTGAGATTTAGCATGGGCCACATCTAGGCCCTAGAACCACTCTCTGCCTCTCTTTCTCCTTCTCCTCCTGGGGGCCTGTGCCAAGCACTGAGCATGCAAAGATGAAGAAAAGGCAAGCCCTACCCTTGGGGAACTCACAGCCTCCCTTCCCTCTTTCCTCTCTCTTTAGCTGTTTATTTTCTACCTCATCTTCTTTTCTCCTTTACCCAGAGAAAGGAAGCTGTGTGGACAAGAAGGCACCAAAAGAGAAGAAAAGCTATTTGGAAAAGTTTGAGAGCCCAAGGAGCCCTGATTCTTTATGAAGGAGTCAGGGCAAGTTTGAAGGAGGTATTCTATCCAAGCATGGGGAAAACAAGGGTTAGGATAAGAAGTGATTGATCACAGTTAAGATTAGTGAGAAAAGGCATTTATAGCACATTGATTTATTTTAATTGTATATAATCTTAAAATATGCATATTGCCCTTCGTGGTTTTCAACAAGTTCTGTTGTTTACATTTTATAGCCTACCTGAATGCAAGCACATGCTGCCCTGAGTTAGCGACATCTACAGGAAGCCTAGATGATTGGAGAGAGAAGCCATTACTGGGCCATCTTGCTCCTTCTAGCGTNCAGGAAGCCTAGATGATTGGAGAGAGAAGCCATTACTGGGCCATCTTGCTCCTTCTAGCGTCCATTATGATAATTGCAGATAAAGTGCCAAGGAGCAATTAAAACCAGTTGAACTGGCTATTATCCAAAAGACAGAGAATAACAAATGCTGGTGAGAATGCAGGGGAAGGGGAACCCTCCTACACTGTTGGTGGGACTGTAAATTAGTGCAGCCATTATGGGCAACAGTTTGGAGGTCCCTCAAACAACTACAGATAGAACTACCACATGATCAGCAATCCCACTGCTGGGATTACTTTTGGGATACCCAAAAGAATGGAAATCATCATGTCAACGGGACACCTGCACTCCCATGTTTATTGCAGCTCTGTTTACAATAGCCAAAGTTGGAACCAACCTAAATGTCCATCGTCGGATGACTGGATAAGGAAAATGTGGTCCATATACTCAATGGAATACTACTCTGCCTTAAAAAAGAATGAAATTCTGCCATTTGCAGCAACATGGATGAACTTAGAGAAAATTATGTTAAGTGAAATAAGCCAGGCACAGAAAGAGAGATACCCCATGTCCTCACTTATAAGTGGGAGCTAAAAACATAAAAATAAACAAATAGATGAAAAGAGAAAGATACAATAATCATAATAATATGTTGAACTTTGAAAAGAAGAGAACAGAACTGAGGTTACCAAAAGTAGGAAAGAGAGAGGGAGAGGGGGAAAGGGAGGAATTGGTAAAGGGCCATGAAAATCAATTACATGGAATAATGAAGAATATACTAATTATCTTGATTTGAATATCACATATTGCACACAGATATTGATATTTGATGCTATACCCCACAGATACGTACAATCAACTATGTTCCAATAAAAAAAAATTTAAAGAAAAAAAGAGATACGACACTGAAAAAAACTGAAACCAGTACAGCCTTGAAAATTCAAAACTGTGAAATTACAGAAAGCTACTCTGAAGATGGAGTGAATTGCAGCATTAGTTTATTCTCCACCTCATGTGAGGATCTCCCCTTCTCTCTCCTGTGCTGGACTTAGGAAGGGTGTTGGGATCACAGAATGAATGACGTCGGCTTCAGAGAAGGAGGGAGGTATAGGGCTGCTGGGGGGAGGGGTGGGAAGAGGCGGGTGGAGAAGGTGCTGAGTTGGCAAGTGCTTTGGCTTCCTGAACTGCCCAAATTAAATTTATTTACTTTCTTGGAGGTTAGTAACCCTGAGACTTTCTTTTCAATGTTTCCACTACCGAGATTGTGTCTTACCCCTAAAGCATGCAACGGTTGTCCCCCTGCCTTTGAAGTTCAGCATTAAGGATGCTCTATGGTCCTGATGGCTGGCCTTAGCTCCATCTCTGGTTGGCCAGTTTGCGTGTGTCAGAAGTTACCTGTGCCCTCACTGACATACTCTTCAACCTCTGGGACTTTCCTGTGTTGGTTTGGCATTAAAAAAAAAAAAAGAAAAGAAAAAAAAAGGAGAGAGGATAAGACAGCAAGTAGAGAAGAAAGTAATCGATGCGGAGATGCAAGGAGCCTTGGGAGCCGTCTGCAGGCCCACACTGCCCCAGAATTCTCTCTGGGTTCTGGGGCTCTTCTTGGCTGCTCTCAATGCTACTTTGTGCTTTTGAGGTGACCCAGCTCCTGCCAGCGAGGACAACTGTCTGGATTTGCACTCTCCCAGACCTCTGAGTCTCACTCTCTTCTTATCCATGTGAGTCTGCCAGGGTCTGCTGGGTGGCTTGGCCTGGGGCCCTGAGCCAACATTTCCCCACGAGTACAGTTTTTCCTCTCTCTCTCTCTCTCTCTCTCTCTCGTGAATTGGGTAGTTTCATCCTGTCTTGGGCTTTGCTTCTGCAGTGATTTATCCTTTAACCAGAATGAGTCATGGTGTCGGATTTGATTTGTTCCAAGAGAAAATAGCAGAGGGCATTTCTGCGTTATGGTGCTGGGAGCCTATTCTGGGGGCCCAAGCCAGGAGAAAAGAGCTTGGGATGTTCCTCAGCGAGATTCCCACAGCAACAAAGGCCAAGCTTGCTCCAGGACTGACAACTGGTATTGTCAATGATGAGGAAGGACAGACTTGGATAAGACCCATCATTCTGCCCAAACTACAGGTCCTGGGGGCACTTTCCTCGAAACCTCTCCCTGGACACCATATCCTCTCTAGGAGAGGTTAGCACACAGAACTATTTCATCCAGCGCCTGGCCCATGGCAGACACTTTACACACCGTCTCCTATTTCTTCCTCATGAGAACTCCTTGGGGTTCACATCACCACGCCCATTTGACAGATGAAGAAACATGGTCCAGAAGGTGGACGTGACGTGCTCAAGTTCCCATGGCTTGAAAGTGGCCAAGCAGGAAAGGGGACAGTTTTGTGTGATTTCCATGCCTAGATGTTCCCTGCAGGGAGGAGGCACTTTGATGTGCCTTCATGTTTATCTGCTGAGGCAGAAGACCTGAGCCTTCCCTGAGATGCCCTGAGATACCATGCAAAGCCACAGAAAAGCAGCACAGATGAAAGCCGGAAAACCTCGGGCTGGGAGATGAGGGGATGGCAGGGCAGGAGGGCATTGCCTCTGCGCCTAGGCAGGAGAGCTGGTGTTTGTGGATTTACTCCTCATGGATAACCTTTACAGTCAACTTGAACTTCTCTGCTTATAGACATGCAAGACCCTTGTGCAAAAGCAAACTGGTTATCTGGCAAGGTCAGAACATAAAGCCATTGTAGAAGAATTAATGCCTCACCCAAATTAGAATTTAGTTTAGGAAATTCACAGAAGTGTAAGCAAGGCTGGCTGGAAGTTGGGAGACCTGGGTTTCAGTCCCGGCTCTCACTGACTTGCTGTGTGACCTTGGTCTAGTTTCTTTCTATGTCTGGGCCTCATTTTCTGTATCTGTAAAATAAGGGGTTTGGGGTAAATAATTTCTAAGATCCCTCCTAGGTGGGGGGAGATGCCACAGCAGGTGGAGAAGCCTTGAAGGCCAAACCCACCCATGGGACTACATGGTCCATCTGCACCTCCTTGGCCTGCTCCCAGACACCCTGTCCCTCCCCAGCCCACCTCTGCCTCTGAGAATCAGGGTCCACTGACGGTCCATGGCAATGTTGGCCCTATCTTCAGGCCCTATCCCCTCTGCCTGAGGTCTCCAAAACTAGAAGACATTGCATCTGCAGAGATGTCTCTGGGGAGAGATGGGGTGTCAACCTTTGCCAGGCAGGTCCCTTCTAACCCTTGTCCACCTCAGGTGCCAATGGGTGCCATCCACTGTGAAATGTCTCCCCACTGGGAGAAGGATGTGGTGGTGAGGGGTGTTGGCAGCATTTTCTTCTGAACTTGACCAGTTCCTGGGTCTCCCTCCTCACTGCCTCAGGGTCCATCCGCAGGACACCTAATCCCACAGCCCTTTCAGCATCTGGCCACACGGCACAGAGTTAAATTGTTGCAAAAGAATCCCAAAGGACACCCTTCAAAGAGGTGGGGAGGCTGTCTGGGACCCCTTGTGACTCTGGGCAAGTCAAGCCCCATCTAGGACATCCCAGAATGTAGACTGGGGCGCTAGTATGTCCCGCAGGGGCTAGCACATCTCCTAACTTCCTTCTCAGTCTCCCACTCCGCCGGCATTCGCTTTCTCCATTTTCTCTCTGTCCAGGGCCCCTGCCTCACCACCCTGTCCCGTTCTCTGTGCACACTCTCCTCCTTTGCCCCGGTCATGGGAGAGTCCCGGCACTGTGCCCAGCCAGCTAGCCGAGGGCAAGGGTGGAGAGTGGGGCACGATCACCAGGAAACCAGGGTGAGTGAGGCTCCTTCTCCCCTCCCCTCAAGGGTACGAGGCAGGCTAATGAGAACGACATTGGTGGCTTCATGAAGAAGCAGGGAGGGGACAGGGCAGCCTCCCCCTGCTTTGGCACCCCCAAACTCCATCTCCATCAGAGACTTGGCTGAGGGGGAAAAGAGGGGAGCAGAAGAAGAGGGCGGGAGGAAGGAGAGAAGGGACGGAGGAGGAGGAGACGGGGTGGGGGGAGGAGGTGGGAAGAGAAGTTGACGAGTAAGGAGCAGGGTGGGAAACCCAGAAATCAGGAAGAGGAAACGGACAAAGAGAAGAAAAAAGGAAACAGAAAAGTAGGAGAAGGTCGAAGGGATAAGAGGGAGGAGAGGAGGCTCCAGGTGGCTTACATGAAAGAGGTGTGAGCAGATCTCCCCAAATCAGCCCCTATCTGTCCTCCTAACCCCACCTCCAGCCCCATCCCCCGCTGTCTCTGGGCTCCCTGTGTCCCCACACATGGGAGCACCTACATGGTGTGGGTAATTCTGTTCCTGCCTGTTGTCACCAGCCTAAGACACTGTGAATGGAAATCCCTAAGCCTGTACTTCTCAGAGCGTGGCTCCCAGACCAGCGGCACCAGCACCGCCTGGGAACTTGCTAGACAAACCAAGTGCTCAGGCTCGACCCAGACCTACTGAATCAGTAACTCCGGAGGCGGGGCCCAGCAATCCAATTTAACAAGGATTCCAGGGGTTTCTGATTGCACACTAAGGCTTGAGAATCACTGCTCTAGAGTAGTCATTCCAGATGTTTTACACACATGACAGTGACTCCTTGTAAGGACCCTAGACTTATTCCGCGTGTGTTAATGTACATCACGAATACTCCCCGCCCCCGCCCCCAGGCTCTGGTCCTGATGGAAATTCGCCCAGCCCTGCGAGTTCCTTCAGCTGCTTCTGGGTGAGGAGCTCCGGCTGCTGCTGTCTCTCCAGGGGGCTGCCCCACCCTCCTGACTCACAGGCCTCCCTCCTCTGCCCTCTGGGACACAGCACCTGCTTCTACACCTGCTTCTGATTCTTCTCTCTCAGCCTTCTCTCCCTCCTCCCTGCTCACAGGCACCCTGTGATTCTTCCTCCTCCTGCTGATGGAGTCCTCCCGATGCACATCTGGGTCTCGGCCCTGATGTCCTTGCCAAGCTGAAAGCCCCTGCTTCCTGCTGCTCGCTGGCCATCTGCACCAGATGACCCTCGGATACTTCAAACCAGTGGGTCTAAAGTTTAGCTTACTTATTGTCTCAAAGCCTGCACCCTGTTGCCAGATTTTGCTTTTGTGTTAAGGACACAACCATGTTTCCAGTCAGTGAGAACTGTCCTTAGCCATCCTTCGTCCCGTTGCGTCTCTGACCTCGCCTCCTCCTGTTCTGGCCCTGGCGCACTCTGCTCCAGCTGCACTTATCGTTCCTTGAACATTTTGAGCACGTCCCTACCTCAGGACCTTTGTATTTACCATTTCCTCTGCCTCAAATTCTCTTTTCTCAGATATGCATGATTATCTCAGATTCTTCCTTTCTTTTGGGTCTCTGGTCACCGTCACCCTATCAGCGAGGCCTTTCTTGACAGCCTGTATAAAGTAGCAGCCCTCACCCCCACCCACTGCTCTCAAGCCCGCTTACCCCACTACTGCTCCTCCACTGCACCGGTCCCCATCTGACAGATGATGGGCAAACTAATAATGCGTCTTGCTGCACTAGAACAAGAGCTCCATCAGGGTAGGGATTTTGCAATTTTGTTCGCCACTGAATTCCTAGGACTTAGCATTGGTAGTCAAGAAGCATTAATTGTATGAATAAAGAACTATTGAGCCTCATCAGTCAGCCCCTCTCTCGAGCCCCCCCTTAGTTTGTGTAGATTTCTCACCTGGACTTTTACAGCCTTCCCACCAGACTCCTCTCCTCCAAGGCCTCCTCCCTCAATTCTATCCTCCATGTGGCAGCTAAATTGATCACTGTAAATGACAACTCTGCTGACTGATTCTCCTGCTTTAAAACCTGCTCCCTATGGCCTCCCAGATACAGTCCGCTCGCTCTGGTATTTAATGGCCCCCATGGTATGATCCTCACTTTCCTTTGGCCTCACCACTCTGCTTTCTGCACCTTCTCCTCCAGCCACATGGATGATGTCCATTCTCTAAGTGTGGTCTTTTCTTCTCTGCCTTTGTACCCTCACCTGTGCTGGTCCCTGCATCTGCTGTATTCTTCTCACCCAGTCTCCTCTGCACATGGAAATCCTCCCATCTGGAAGCCGCCTCCTTCACAACTCTCTCCCGATTCCCTCCACCACCCTCTCCTGTCATCTTGGAAATTAATTCTCCCCCATATGAACTCCTGTGATCCTTTTTGTGTGTACCTGTCTTGGTATTCATCAGCTGGGATTGGGGTTCTGTGAGTGCATACCCTTTCTTTCCAGCCAGCTCAGTCCCTGTTCTTCCCACACATGTTCATGTGAATGTGCTTAGTGCTGGGCCCCGGGACACCACAGCCTCGGCTGTCATGGGCCAGCAGCACAGCTGGTGGGGAGGGGCACAGCAGAGGACGACCATAGGTTCAGCCTCAGGGCTGAGACTGCTCCTGTGTCTAACAGGGCCCCTGCCCTGAGGGGGCTCCAGACCTGACTCTGACACTTTAATGATATCATCTCTTGGAGTCTCAGTTGCCTTGCCTGTGCAATGGGGACAAGACTACTTTTCCTAGAAGTTGCTCATGTTCCTAAGCTGTACCAGGGAGTTCACTGTGGTCTCTTGTTCTTGAAGCCTACAGAGTCTTAAAGGTGTCCCCCTTTGGAGTTCATTGGGGACTGTCAGGCTCCTGCTCTCTAACGCCCTTGCATGAAGAAGGTAAAATGTTCTGCTGAGAGCTGCTTTCTCCGGGGTAAGAGTTTCAATGACAAATTGGAAACTTGAGGGGCCCAGTTCTGTTTTTTCTCAGCAACAGGAGGCTTTCTGCTCCAGGGCACCAAAGGCTCAGAGAGGCCCTCCGCACTCTGCACCAGAGCTTCTGGGACATCAAATGATCGTAAAACCAACTGACTTAACAACTTCAATGTAAATGCATTAGAGTCATGTGGATTAAATTTCTTTGAAGATACACAAGGGCTTAAAAAGCAAGGGCAGTGAACACTCAGCCTGAGAGGAATTTGTTTTCTCTTTCCTTTTTGTGTGTGAGTGTTGTTATTATTGCTAAAGCCCAGGCATGTGGAAAACTGTTCAAGATGTCTGAAGCATCAGTGCATAGTCAGCTTTGCCTGGTTTGACATCTAAGTGGGGAGTGCAGAGGGCAGAGGGTGAAGGGTTAAGAAAATAAAGTGGCTGCCCTATCAGGCCTGTCCCCTCATCCTCCAGCCATTTACTCAGGGTCCTTTGCCCTTGACGTTCAAGGAGGATCACAGCCTGATAAAAGGGGCATACCCCATTGGTGCCTGCGGTAGAAGACAACTGGAGGGTTCTTCTCTGGGGCAATGCTAGGACCTGGATTTTGGGACAGGGGGCCGGGGAGATTTTCTTTCCCACTGGCATCTCTCTATCTGACTTATAACCTCAGTGGAGATGGTGATCCTTGGGAGGCCCCAGTCTCCCTGCTAGAGTCTCCAGGGAGCTCTTCTAAAAACACAGATTCACTGGCCACACTGCAGTCCTAGGAGACACAGTCCAAGGTGTGCACGCTCTGCTGCAAGGGCTGGAAGCCAGGTCCACACTCAGGAAGCAGGAAGAACCCAGGTTAGATGGAGCCTCTCAACCAAGCTGCCAGCAGCCTGATTTCAGGTTTGGCTGTTTGCAGGCTGCGATGATTCAATGCTTATTTCCTGTTGTGCTGATTACAAAAATACATTCATATTTTGGGTATTCTTTGATCTTGTCTAGCATTCTGAGACAGGTAAGTTCATTCCCATATTGTACGTGAGCAAATAGAGGTTCAGGATAGTTGAGAGAGCTTCTCCCAAGGTCTTCCTCCAAGTGGCAGAGTCTTGCACTTCAAACCTTCGCTCTTGTGCTTCCTTTGAGGAGCCTCCTGGCAGGGAGCTGAACCAACACACCCCACGGGGGTCGTGCATAATAGGCAGCCAGTGTCCTCAAATGACATTAGCTTGACATCAACCTCTCTTTTCCCACAATCAAAACCTAAAAGATCCTATTTCTGAGTAAAACTCTTGGAATGCTGCCTACAGGAACATGGGGAATATGGGGGCCAGGAGGAAAAGCAACCAAGTAGGATATACAGGGATTTCCACACAGAGAGGAGAGGGGGTCCCTAGAAGGTCCAGTGTGCTCCTGTCCATTCTGCATGTGGCTCAGCTCCCTGGGTCCCCAAGGTCATAGTCTCTGTTTCTCTCAGCTCAGTGGTGGCAGTAAACATGCTCAGGTCCAGTGGTTTCAGTGAGTATGATGCTGCCCACCTGGAGCAGCTGTTGTCTTCCACAATGCTCCTGGCTGCACTCAGATCAGCAAAAGCCACCAGGATTCAGTTCTGTCTTATCTTTCTGCTCATCTAAGCCCAAATCCCAAGACCCTGTTCAAATGCCCCTCTTCTATGAAGTCCTCCTTTCAGACTGTGGCTGAGTTTCTGCTGTGAGCAAGATGCTGAGCTGGCTGCTCTCAGTGGCAGGGAAAGGAGCTGGTGTCCCTTAGGGGAGATCAGCCATGGGCCCAAGTGGCTTTAACAGAAGGTAGGAAGTGATATGGGCCATCAGAGAGAAGGCGGGAGAGGTAAAGCCACTTTTGAATGATCTAGAAAGTCTTCATGGAGAAAGTGGCCTCATAAAGATGAACATANTGGGACATCAAATGATCGTAAAACCAACTGACTTAACAACTTCAATGTAAATGCATTAGAGTCATGTGGATTAAATTTCTTTGAAGATACACAAGGGCTTAAAAAGCAAGGGCAGTGAACACTCAGCCTGAGAGGAATATGTTTTCTCTTTCCTTTTTGTGTGTGAGTGTTGTTATTATTGCTAAAGCCCAGGCATGTGGAAAACTGTTCAAGATGTCTGAAGCATCAGTGCATAGTCAGCTTTGCCTGGTTTGACATCTAAGTGGGGAGTGCAGAGGGCAGAGGGTGAAGGGTTAAGAAAATAAAGTGGCTGCCCTATCAGGCCTGTCCCCTCATCCTCCAGCCATTTACTCAGGGTCCTTTGCCCTTGACGTTCAAGGAGGATCACAGCCTGATAAACGGGGCATACCCCATTGGTGCCTGTGGTAGAAGACAACTGGAGGGTTCTTCTCTGGGGCAATGCTAGGACCTGGATTTCGGGACAGGGGGCCGGGGAGATTTTCTTTCCCACTGGCATCTCTCTATCTGACTTATAACCTCAGTGGAGATGGTGATCCTTGGGAGGCCCCAGTCTCCCTGCTAGAGTCTCCAGGGAGCTCTTCTAAAAACACAGATTCACTGGCCACACTGCAGTCCTAGGAGACACAGTCCAAGGTGTGCACGCTCTGCTGCAAGGGCTGGAAGCCAGGTCCACACTCAGGAAGCAGGAAGAACCCAGGTTAGATGGAGCCTCTCAACCAAGCTGCCAGCAGCCTGATTTCAGGTTTGGCTGTTTGCAGGCTGCGATGATTCAATGCTTATTTCCTGTTGTGCTGATTACAAAAATACATTCATATTTTGGGTATTCTTTGATCTTGTCTAGCATTCTGAGACAGGTAAGTTCATTCCCATATTGTACGTGAGCAAATAGAGGTTCAGGATAGTTGAGAGAGCTTCTCCCAAGGTCTTCCTCCAAGTGGCAGAGTCTTGCACTTCAAACCTTCGCTCTTGTGCTTCCTTTGAGGAGCCTCCTGGCAGGGAGCTGAACCAACACACCCCACGGGGGTCGTGCATAATAGGCAGCCAGTGTCCTCAAATGACATTAGCTTGACATCAACCTCTCTTTTCCCACAATCAAAACCTAAAAGATCCTATTTCTGAGTAAAACTCTTGGAATGCTGCCTACAGGAACATGGGGAATATGGGGGCCAGGAGGAAAAGCAACCAAGTAGGATATACAGGGATTTCCACACAAGAGAGGAGAGGGGGTCCCTAGAAGGTCCAGTGTGCTCCTGTCCATTCTGCATGTGGCTCAGCTCCCTGGGTCCCCAAGGCATGGGGAATATGGGGGCCAGGAGGAAAAGCAACCAAGTAGGATATACAGGGATTTCCACACAGAGAGGAGAGGGGGTCCCTAGAAGGTCCAGTGTGCTCCTGTCCATTCTGCATGTGGCTCAGCTCCCTGGGTCCCCAAGGCCATAGTCTCTGTTTCTCTCAGCTCAGTGGTGGCAGTAAACATGCTCAGGTCCAGTGGTTTCAGTGAGTATGATGCTGCCCACCTGGAGCAGCTGTTGTCTTCCACAATGCTCCTGGCTGCACTCAGATCAGCAAAAGCCACCAGGATTCAGTTCTGTCTTATCTTTCTGCTCATCTAAGCCCAAATCCCAAGACCCTGTTCAAATGCCCCTCTTCTATGAAGTCCTCCTTTCAGACTGTGGCTGAGTTTCTGCTGTGAGCAAGATGCTGAGCTGGCTGCTCTCAGTGGCAGGGAAAGGAGCTGGTGTCCCTTAGGGGAGATCAGCCATGGGCCCAAGTGGCTTTAACAGAAGGTAGGAAGTGATATGGGCCATCAGAGAGAAGGCGGGAGAGGTAAAGCCACTTTTGAATGATCTAGAAAGTCTTCATGGAGAAAGTGGCCTCATAAAGATGAACATAATTAACACCAGCTCATATTTTGTCTTGTGTTGCTTTTAAATTGTTTCAAGGATATTAGTGTTGCCTCCTCAACTGGTCTGTGAATTACTTGAGAGTGAAACCATGTTTTACTCATACCAACATTCTGCAGAGTCTAGTAAAATTTATTAACAGATGTTTAACAAGCAAATATTGGTCCAAATAAATTCTATCTTGGAACAGTCAGTTCTACTTAATCTTTAATCCTTCATACCACGTAAAGAATATGGATGTCATATATCTGATGGCTTGGCTGGTTGAAAGAGGTTCAAATCATTATTCAGTCTTCCAAAGGAGGTTCTTTAAGCACCTACTAAGTGCCAGGAATTATACTCCTGATTTCAGGAAGAAAGGTTACTATCCAGTTTGACAAATGCTACGAAAAGGGAAATACAGGAGCTGAACCCACATTCACCCCAGCATTCTCTTTGGGGGGCATCTCCCTTATTGTATCACAGGGAAATAGAGCACAGACAGAGAGGAGCAGTCTTGTTGGATGGAGGAAACAGTGACTGGAATTGGGGCTGCAAAGATGACATGAGAGGGGCAGGGTACTAGAAAGGAGAGAGCCAAAGGAAAAGAGCTCCCAAAACTCTGTTAAAATTAAAAGTTTCCTTTAGGTCCTTGTCTGACTTCTAATCTGTGCATGTGTCATGTGAGACTCTGAAAAATCTATCAGAAAATAGCCACTGGGAGCAGAGATTGTAGAGGCTGCCTCCAGTCTTGTGGATATATAGGGGTTCTTGCCCAGCTAGAATGGACAGACCTTAGTGAATACCCTGGGATTTCATTTGAGACCCCAGAAAAGTCTACATCATCTAAGAGCAAAGACCACATCCTAGAAGTAAGGGCAAAACTAGATTAGGTCTGCTGTAACCAACACCTGAACCATGTCTTGGTAAGATTTAGATGATTTCACCAGTAATTTAAGTGCCTATGAAACAAAATGTAGCATTCTTTAAAAGAAGGTGACATAATATATAGTCTCTACAACGTGTCATCCATAATATTCAACACAGAATAAAAAGTTATTAAACAAGCAAATAATCAGAAAAAAGTGAATGATACCCATGAGATAAAAAGTCACCAGAAGTAGACCAGAGGTGATCCAGATATTGGAATTAACCAACAAGGACTTCAAAATAATTATGATTAATATGTTAAGGAAAATAAAAGATGGACAAATTAGGTAAAGATAAACTTTTCACAAAATTAGAATCTATAAAAAAAGAATCAAATAGAAATTGAAGAACTGCAAAATAAAATATCTGTAATAAAGGGTATGCAGATATCTGGATGGGTTTAGCTGCACTGTGATAACAGCAGAAAGCAGGATTAGTGACCCTGAAGACAGATCAATAGAAGATATCTTGGCAAGAAGGCCTAACATACATGCAATTGGAGTCTAAGAAGAAAAGGAGAGAAGAAATGGGACAGAAGCTATATTTAAAAGAAAAAAGGTAGAGAAATTTCCAAATCTAATGAAAGACATCAACCACAGGTCTGAAGCTTAGGAAACTATAAGCAGAACAAATACAAAGAAAACTATACTTGGGTACATCATAGTCAAACTGCTGACATTAAAGACTGTTTAGGAAAGTGACCCCAGGAAAATGATGTATTACATTCACAAGAATAATGATAAAATTGAAGATTGACATCTCAACATAAACTATAAAATCAGAAGATAAAGGAGTGACATTTTAAAGTGCTTAAAAAAAATAATCTGCCAACCTAGCATTCTATACCTAGATAAGATATACTTCAAAAATTCAGGTGAGATAAAGATGTTTTCAGACAAACAAATAAACAAAAAAACCAACTCCCAAAGCTAAAAGAACCATTGTCAGTAGACTTACACTATAAGAAACACTAAATAGATTTATCTGGCTAAAATAAATTTATTTCTGACTGTATAGACTGTTTGAAAAAAATGAAAAGCACCAGAAAGAGTAACTAACTGTGTGGGTAAGTAGACATGAATATTCACAGTGTAAAGAAACAATAATAATAATGTGGAATTTATAACATATGCATAGGTAAAATATATGAAAAAAATGACCTAAATGATAGGACAGGTCACTAGAATCAAGCTGTTGTAAAGTTCTTATGTTATTTAGGAAGTAGTAAGAATACTAAAGTAGATTGTAGTAAAAGTACTAAAGTAAATGGTAATAAACCACACATGCATATTATAATTTCTAGGGCGAACATGAAAAGATTATTTTAAAAGTTCTGACGAAAAGACTAACAGCGGAGAAGAAAAAATATTCAAAATAGTTGTATAACTCAAAAGAAGTTCAGAAAGGAGAAAGAAAGGGACAAAAAATAGGTGGGACAATATATACAGCAAGATGATGAAGTTCAACACAACTATAGCAATTGTTACATTAAAGGTAATTAGCCAATTAAGAGTCAAAGATTGTCAGACTGGATTAAAAACACTATATGTCATTTAAAAGAGAAATGCTTTAAATATAAAGATACAAAGAGGTTTAAAGCAAAAGGGTGGAAAAAGATAGAGCACACAAAAATTAACCAAAAGACAGCTGGGATACCTATATTAATATCAGATAAAGTAGACTTTAAGGCAGGAAATCTTATTAAACATAAAGAAGGACATTTTGTAATTTAAATGGGTTAGTTCAACGGAAATATATAACAATCCTGAATTTGTATATATGCCTAATTAACACAGCTTCAAAATATGTAAAGCAAAAGATAACAGAACTTAAAGGAGAGGTAGGCAAATCTCCAGAGATAGCTGGAGATCTTAATAGATCTTTCTAAGAAGCTTATATAACAACCAGACCAAAAAAAATCAGCAGGGACTTAGATTATTTGAACAACACTACCAAATTGATCTCATTAATATATGTAGAAAAACACCTACTGAACTGTAGAACTGACAGTCTTTTCCAGTGTTCTGGGAATTTACTAAAATAGAGCAGATCCTCAATCATAAAGTATTAGGAAATATCAAAGGATTTAGATCATACAGTGTCTCTTCTGACCACTGTAGAATTAAATTAGAACTCTAATAGAAAGGTAACCAGAAAATCTCCTAATATTTGGAAATTAAACAACACACATCTAGATAACCTATGGATCAAAGAAGACATCAGAATGGAAACTAGAAATTATTTAAATCTGAATGATAATGAAACATCAAAATTTGTGGGATGCAGGTAAAGCAATGTTTAGAGGAAATTTATAGCTTTATATGTGTATATCAGAAGAGAAGTCAGAAAATCAACAACATAATTAAGAAACTAGAAAAAGACAAACTAAAACAAATTAAATTTAAAAAATAGAAGGAAAGAACTTAACAAAATTGAAACCCAAAAAACAATACAAAAGATCAACGAATCAAAAAGTTGGTTTTTTGAAAAGATAAATAAAATCGACAAACCACTAGCATGGCTAACAAAAAAAAAAAAAAAGAAGAGAGAAGATTCAAATAACAAAAATTAGAAATGAAAAAGGCAGTATTACAACTGACCCAACTGAAATACAAGGAATTACCCGAGACTACTATAAACAACTATACGCCAACAAGTTTGAAAATCTGGAGGAAATGGATAAATTTCTGTACTCACACAAGCTTCCAAAACTAACGCAAGAAGATGTA
>NW_007737267.1:0-527 GCF_000696425.1 Galeopterus variegatus | reverse complement strand
GTAAGCGGCAATAGGAAATCTAAATAGTCCATTATCTTTAAGAAGTTAAATCTATGATTAAATACCTTCCTACAAAGAAAACTCCAGATGCTGTACTGATGGATTTCCCCCAAACATTTAAGGAAACAATAAAACAAATCTTATGTTCTACCAGAGAATAAAAAAGTGAGAACACTTTGCAATACATTTTATGAGGTCTGAATAATTGTCTGACAAAGGCAGTACAAAAAAGGAAATTTACAGGCCAGTAAACCTCATTAAACAAAATAGAAACAAATGCCTCATGGAAACAAAATTCCTGTGAATATATATCGGAGAATACGTTGTGACCAAGTGAGGTTTATCCCAGAAATTCAAGTTTGGTTTAATACTAAAAAAAAAAAAATCAATGTAATTAACCATATTAACAGAATAAAGAACAGCCACTTGTTATAATCATCTCAATTGTTGCAGAAAAAGCATCTGATAGGGCCGGCCCGGTGGCGCACTGCTGTGGTGCGCCGCTTGGGAAGCGCGGCGGCGCTCCC
>NW_007737266.1:54031-54986 GCF_000696425.1 Galeopterus variegatus | reverse complement strand
TGGCCAACAGTCACACACACACACAAAAACAAACAAACAACAACAACAACAACAACAACAAACCCAAATAAAACGGGGGTGGAGGGAGAGGAAGATATAACAACCACAACTTTTTTTTGAAGTTCTTACAACAAGAAAATGGAGGGGACACACCTGGGTGGGAGGGGGGAGAGGGAGGAGGGAGGGAGGTTTCGGTGATGGGACACAATAATCAACTACATTGTATATTGACAAAATAAAAATAATAATAATAAAAAAAAAGAACTCATTTAGACAATCATATCTTGAGATAAAGCAAAATATTTCTAAAGTTAAAATGTAGTTTTAATTTCACTTTCTATNGAACTCATTTAGACAATCATATCTTGAGATAAAGCAAAATATTTCTAAAGTTAAAATGTAGTTTTAATTTCACTTTCTATATTAATAAATTAAATTTGTCTGTATAATTTTATTTATATATTTTTTCTCTGCATTCTTCTTCTACTTCATTTTTACCTGCACAGAGAGATAACTGAATTAATGTTGTGAAGTAATGGCCATGCTCTCTGTATAATTAATTTGAAATAATACATAAAGAAATAATGGCAGCAAATTTCCTGATTATATTAATTGGCAATCTAATGATTACTGGATAAATGTTATTGTCATAGCATTAAGCCTATACTTTAATATTATTTTTGGAGTATTAAAAATATATAACATATTTTAAAATGTTTTATTTTACTAATGTTTGACCCTAATACCGTGACTATCATCCTATAGAAGCCAATATGACAAAAGGCATTTCTATTTAACATATTAACTATTTAAAGTAAAACATTATGTACTTTTGCCTTCTTGAACTTAACCAAAAGGTAATAATGCAAGCAGTCACTTTCAATCAATACTGCTAATCTAACTAAATTACTTATCAAGAACACTGCTAAAATTTCAGTGACAAAATGAATATATC
>NW_007737266.1:50627-52629 GCF_000696425.1 Galeopterus variegatus | reverse complement strand
AGCAGCTAGTGAATGCTGATTGCTTGGGCCTTACATAGAACACGGATATGTAAATTGTCATCCTTATCTTAGACTATCACATCTAATTGAACATACTGTATACTAACATCCCCAAATAATTGTACCTAGTATATGACCATTTATTATTTAATTTGACTTTTGCTCAAACTGAATAAACAAAACGTTTATTCAGATGCAGAAGGGAGGAAGAGATGTCAGGGCCAATGTGGTGAACCAAAGCGTGCTTGAATATTTGAGATAAGATATGAGCTAGGTCTTAAAAAATGGTGAGATTGGAATGTTTTCATCATAAAATAGTTATAAATGTTTAAGATGATGAATATACTAATTACCCAGACTTGATCACTACACCATGGATACATGTATTAAAATATCAAATTGTATCCCATAAATATGTACAAAACCATTATGTATCAATAACAAATTTTAAAAAAATTAAAAAGGTAAGGTTCATAGACGTGAAGTTGAGTCTCTAGAGGATTCAGAGCAAAGAAGACTATGTTTATCAACCTCTGGAGGTGGAACAGGCATGCGGACATGGAGAGATGGTGACAACATTAGCTCAACACAGCAGAGGAAAATTATATTGCAAATATAGAGAGTGGATTGCTTGGGGAGGGCCTTGAAAACAGAATTAGGGCAGCATGAAATAAAAACTATTAAATAAAAAGTTTTGCTAGGAAATGACAACTGAAAATGGTCTTAAGAAAAATTAATACTGAAGTGCTGATGAAGGAGAGACAAATTATAGAGCACATGGTGAGATTATTGCAGTCAAACCTGAGGTACTATGTTAAGAGAAAGGAAGAGTTAGTGACACATATTTTATTTCAAGAGACATATTTTATACACATAGAATAAAGCAGGAGACTTTATTTATGTATTGAGGCATGTTTTTAGTCATTCCACACTAGGGCAGGCTGTCAGACAATAATTCAAAATGCAATAGTGCTAATGGTAGTTGTTTTAACCTAAACAAGTCAAAAATATAATTTTATTAAATTGGAAGTCATTCAGAGCCAGGTCTCTCGGTGAATTCATGCATAAGCACTAGCTGAATGAGAAAATGAAGTGCTAGGTCAAGGCAGTGACAGAGCAGAGGTCAACTATGTTTTGACATAATTGTACAAACCGTAAGTGTGGTCTGCCTCCCAGTGTTTCAATACGAATTTGCTTAATGCATTTTTGATCCCTGGTGACTGACAGAAAATATATATAATTTACATGAAGATTAACTTTGTGGTTGTTCTATGTATGTAAGCTAAAGATAATTTGACTTTATAGGTATATCATATATACATATATATATATATATATATATCACATGCCATCCTTGACTTTTCTGTTTGTCTTGTCTTTTTTCCTCTTTGAGAGCTCATTCATTTTCATGACTTGGTTCATCATCTCTCTGCTGTTGACTTAAAATATCCTATGTGTTGCTCTCATAGTGTTTTCAGAATTTTTTTTAAGCAGATATTTTTCTAAGTAGAGTATTACATATAAGCCAATATATTTCCCTCAACTTTTCTCTCAAATTTCTACTCTTTCTTCATTAAAATCATATTTTCAAATTTCTACAGTTTATAACTTGGAGTCACCTGTGTTTTTTTTTTATAGATGAGTTGCAGGATTATATCTGGAAGCTTTAATCTGTTTTTAATTGTTGGGAATATCACTACTGTTGCATAGAGGTACTAGAAAGACGGCACTGTATTCTTCATTTTAGATGTCTTTAATTTTTACCTTAGCAGACTTCAACTTTATTAGTTTATTCTGTATATACAGCCATGTCACAGAAATAAACACATCATTCAATTTGTTTTTCTTCTTTGAACAATTTGCAATAATTCCCTAGTATTAGATAGAAAACTTCACATAGATGATGATATTCAAGGTTTTCCAAATTGTAACTCTACTTATTTTCTAGCATTTTACAAAATGAAATGATTCATTTTAGTCTAGACATTTACTGAAAAAAACC
>NW_007737266.1:48603-49656 GCF_000696425.1 Galeopterus variegatus | reverse complement strand
CCACATAATTCTAGTCTTATTAAACTCTGTGATAAAATGGTTACTTGCATATTTAGTTTAGTCTCTTCTCCATTTTGACTGTGTTTCAAAATTAGTGTTGATGCCCTATTAATCTTTACATTTCCTTCGTACCAGCCACATATCTTACAGAACTTAAGTAACTCAATATATATTCCACCATTGATTTTGTCCTTTATTTATTCATTTTATCCAACAAACATTTTTTTAGGTATGTTTCAGGTGTCATTGAAGAATTTATGCTTTCTTTACATCAGTGTTAATATAATCTATAATCATAAATCAAATAACTCATTCATGACCCAAGTACTATAATAAAGCCATAGAAATATAGGAGAGAAGAGAAGCCTTTAATTCTCAGAAGTTAAACAAATTCACAATCTTTTTGCTGATAGGTAATTATGACATACCCTTTTATTTTATTTGAATGTTGCATATTTTACTATTGTTTCAAATAGGGATAAAAAATAGTAAAAATACCTTTTGGCTGGCCTCTCAGAAGAGAGTCAACCCTAATTCTGGCCAGCACATAATTAAAAATGAGGTTATGCAAAGGAAGAAAATAATTTACATTAAATGATACAGATCTGAGAATATTTCCAGACTGCCTACTGCATTGGTGTTTCAGGCTCAGCAACATTTTGTAATAAGTATCTCCCACAGCACACAAACTGAATGACTTTATAAAAGGCAGATGAGGAATTTGAAACCACTTTGGATTTGACATTTTTGTTGAAATTTAATTGAAAAAGTTACAGAAGTGAAGATAATGTGAGGAAGCAGTGCATCAAGTCATCTCTTTCTTACAGTTTTATCACATGGCCTCATCACCGTCCTAAAACACCACATCACTGTGATTTCCCAATGACCTAAACGACAAGCGTAATACAGATCACATCTCAATACATTATTAATTTAAAGTAATGAGGTTGAAAGCAAAGAGAAATGACTCTTTTAGTATGACAAATCCATCTATATTCAATTCTTTTCTTGTTAGTAGAAACATGACAGCTTGCAGCATTGTTTTTTTTTTTT
>NW_007737266.1:46139-47234 GCF_000696425.1 Galeopterus variegatus | reverse complement strand
ACTGTTGCTTAAATATAAGGACTTAAATCAGTTTAAATGAACTACATCAGATTATGTCTCAAGTTTATATATCGTGTTCTATATTTCATATATTTAATACAAAAATAACTTCTACTTAATAAAAAAATATTTTGTACCTAACCTCTTCACTGCATAAGGTTGATACCTGTCAACCTATCTTAGCTTTGTGAAATTATGTTTATATTTTTAAGGACCAGTTCGAATGTTACATAAAAATTAATCATTTTCCTTGAGGGGTAGCAAGAATTTTCTTTGTATTATCAGTTCTGTGCTCCATTTCCATCTGTAGCTAAAGTGTAATAAATATTTGAATAAATGAAGGTCAAGTGAGAATGCATATTTGAAAAGACGTAGAAATTTATTAAGCATATGAATGGGGACAATTAAGATATTTTACTAATTTGTAAAATGTGTTCTTTTGTTCTTCTTTAATACTTAACAAATTAATTAATTTATTACTATGTTTCTCATTACATAATGTAATCATTTTTTTGTGGCTCTCAATCAATTTCTTGCTAACCTCCTCTCCTCCTCCCCCTTTCCAACCTCTGTTCCATTCTATCCTTTTGGAAGTTGAACGTATTAATATGATTGTTGCAGCTTTCTTTCTTTGTTTTTTGTTTTTCATTTTTGTTTTTGTTTTTGTTTTTTCACTTCCCACTTATGAGTGAGGGCATGTGATATTTCTCTTTCAGTGCCTGGCTTATTTCACTTAATATAATTTTCTGTAAGTTCATCCATGTTGCTGCAAAGGGAAGTATTTCATTCCTTTTTATGATAGAGTAGTATTCTGTTGGGTATACATACCACAATTTCCTTATCTAGTCATCCATCAATGGGCATGTAGATTGGTTTCAACTCTTAGCTATTGTAAATAGAGCTGCAATAAACATGGGAGTGCAGATGTCCTTTTGACATGATGATTTCCATTCCTTTGGATATACAGCCAGCAGTAGGATTGCTGGATGGTCTGTAGTTGTCTGAGGGACTGCCATACTGTTTCCCATAATGGCTTTACTAATTTAAGTCCCACCAACAGTGTAGGAGGGTTCCCCCTTTTTCCTCATCCTTATC
>NW_007737266.1:41462-45734 GCF_000696425.1 Galeopterus variegatus | reverse complement strand
TCTGTAGTTGTCTGAGGGACTGCCATACTGTTTCCCATAATGACTTTACTAATTTAAGTCCCACCAACAGTGTAGGAGGGTTCCCCCTTTTTCCTCATCCTTATCAGCATTTGTTATTCTCTTTTTGATAACTGCCAGTCTAACTGGCATGAGATGATATCTCAATGTGGTTTTGATTTGCATTTCCCTGATGCTGAGTGATGTTGAACATTTTTTCATGTGTCAACTGGCCATTTGTATATCTTCCTTTGGGAGCCTATTCAGTTCCTTTGGCCATTTGATCAGGTTCCTTGCTTGTTTGTTTGTTTGTTTGTTTGTTTGTTTGTCTTATTTTTTAAACTAAGTTGTTTGAGTTCCTTCTATATTCTGGATATTAATCCCATGTTGGATGCATAGTTTGATAATATTTTCTCCCATTCCGTAGTTGTCTTTTAACTCTGTTAACTGTTTCTTTTGCTGTGCAGAAGATTTAATTTGATATAATCCCCTTTTTGTACTTTTTCAGTTGCCTGTACTTTTGGGATCTTATTCATGAAATCTTTACCCAATGCTACTTCCTGATGTGTTCTTGCTATGTTTTCTTTCAGTTGTTTTTTTAGTTTCTGGTTTTATGTATAAGATTTTAATCAATTTTGAGTTGATATGAGTGAGAGGTCCAGGTCTAGTTTCATTCTTCTACATATGAATGTCCAGTTTTCCCATCACCACTGATTGTAGAGACAGTCTTTCCACAATGTATGATTCTGTTGCCCTTGTCAAATATCAGTTGACTATACTATATAAGTATGTGTGTTCTGGGTTCTCTATTCCATTCCATTGGTCTGAGTGTCTGTTTTTATGCCAATACCATGCTGTTTTGTTTGCTATAGCTTTGTAGTGTAATTTGAAGTCAGGTAGTGTTATGCCTTTGGCTTTATTTTTATTTATTTTTTATTTTGCTCAGGATTGCTTTGGCTATTTGGGGGTCTTTTGTTGTTCCATATGAATATTAGGATTGTTTTTCTATTTATGTGAAGAATGTCAGGGTATTTTGATGGGGATTGAGTTGAATCTCTAGATGGCTTAGGATAGAATGGACATTTTCACAATGTTGATTCAACCAATCCAAAAGCAGGAAATGTCTTTCCATCTTTTTCTGTCCTGTTTAATTTCTTTCAACAGTGATTTGTAGTTCTCATTGTAGAGAACTTTCTTCTCCTTGGTTAAATTTATTCCTAAGTATTTTATTTTATTTTTGGAGACTATGGTAAATGGGCTTGTTTTCTTAATTTGTTTTTCTGCTAGTTAATTATTGGAGTATAAAAATGCTACTGATTTTTGCTCTTGATTTTGTATCCTGAAACCTTACTTAACTCATTTATCACCTCTAAGAATTTTTTTGTAGAGTCCTGAAATTTTTCTATTTATAAGTTCATGTCATCTGCAAACAGGGACAGTTTGACTTTGTCTTTTCCAATCTGGATGCACTTTATTTCTTTCTCTCGCCTGATTGTTCTGATTAGTACTTCGAATATTATGTTAAATAGGAGAGGTGAGAGTGGGCATCTTTGTCTTGTTTCTGTTCTTAAGGTAAAAGCTTAAAACTTTTTCCCATTCAGGATGTCATTGGTAGTACATAGCTTGTTTTGATTTCCCAGATGGGTCTTTGGACTTTGGATTTTTGAGCTAAAACAAGTTAAGGCTTTGGGCATGGAATGAATGTGTTTAACTGTGAGAAGGATATAGACTTTTGGGGCCAGGGAAGAATGCAGTGAATTGAATGGTCCTCCAAAGTTATTAAAGCTTAATCCCCACTGTAACTGTTGAAGGTGGGAACTTCTATTATGATAATTGATAGGTGGTGCTCCAGTCTTGGGTGCACATATATTTGTGATTGTTAAGTCTTCGTGTTGGATAGATCCCTTTATCATTATATAGGGGCCTTCTTTGTCTCTTTTTTCAATTTTTGGCTTAAAGTCTTTTTTTTATTTGATATAAGAATAGCTACTTCTACTCATTTCTGATTTCCATTTATATGGTACATCGTTTTTAATCCCTTCACTATTAGTCTGTGTGTGTCTTTACAGGTGAGGTATGTCTCTTGAAGACAGAGTATAGTTGGGTCTAGCTTCTTAATCCAGTCAGTCAGTCAGTCTGTCTTTTGAGTGGAGAGTTTATCCATTTACATTTAAGGGTGTTATTGAAAGGCACTGTCTTGCTCCTGGCATTTTATCAATTTTCATTTGGATGCATAAATAAATACCTTTTGTTTCTTTCTTCCTTTTTTTGTTCGATATTTGTTTTTTTGAAGTGGTAAGATTTAGTTTCTTTTTCATTTGCATTTTTGTTCTACCAGTTGGTTTTGTTCTTTTTTGTTTATTCATGGTAGTGATTATTGTTTTTCAAATTCCAGTCACAGGACTTCCTTCAGGATTTCTTGTAGGGCTGGTCATGTGGTGGTGAACACCCAGTTTTTGTTTTTCTAGGAAATACATTATTTCTCCCTCACTTCTGAAGAGTAGCCTTGCTAGTATAGTATTCCTGGATGACAGTTTTTTTCTTTACTATTTTGAATAAATCATCCATTTTCTTCTGGCTACAGAGTTTCTGTTGAGAAATCTGCTTTTAGAAGTCTGACAGGGATCCCCTATAGGTGACAATGTGTTTCTCTTGCTGCTGTTAGCAGTTTGATTATAATGTTCCTTGGAGAGAATATTTCTGAATTAAATTTGTTTGAGCCGGCTGGATCTGAAGGTCTGTATGTCTCCTATACCTAAGAAGTTTTCCATTATTATTTCATTAAGTAGGTTTTCAATGGCTTTTCATTTTTCCACAGATACTATGTAGGACGTTGGGCATTCTACTTCCTGATGCCAGGTGGAGGGCACTTCCTGTCACTCCTGCTTGGGACCTTGGGCATGCTCCATACTTCTGTGGGGCAGTAGGGGCTCTAATTCCTACTTTTGAAGAGCTCATAGTCAAGTGAGACAAGGAACAAATAAATAAGTAAATAAATGCAGTCAGAAAACATAATATTGGTTTCATATACAAAGTTCTTAGGAAATAAATGAGGAAAAAGTGATTAGTATCAAGGTTTGGTGAGATGCAAGAATGCTTTGGAAGGCTTGAATAAAAAGTATCCATGGAGAATGAAACTGAAGAAAATTGAACTGTAGATCACAATTTTTAGCATAAAATTCCCCCTACTTCCAAAAAAAAGAAGATTTTTGTTTCACTTTTTAATGAAGTCTCTTCTAAACCTGCATTTTTCTTCAGTTTTAGAGTTTACAATTCTACATTGAAACTCCATCATAATTTCACTTATGAGAGAAATATGGTAGAAAGCTTATTTTCCTCGGATACTGGAAACACAAATTTGGGCAAGATTTTAGTTAGTAAATAAGTATTTTTTGTTTTAGTAACTATAAAAGCATAAAATAAAAGGAAAACACATGGTCCGATATATTAAACATTCAATCTGATTTCTGTTCAATAAAGATACTTATCTAAAGTAACAAATATTTTAAGAAAAAACTGTATGAAAACAAAACAAACAAAAAACAAAATGGAGGAAATGTATATAGATAGATAAAATAATTGATAGAGCAAATAATAATTTATAGCATAGCCCATGCCTCTCAATTACACATCATAATCTAGAAAATAAAGTGTCTAAATGTCATATTGTGAACTCCAAAGTAACAAATATTTTAAGAAAAAACTGTATGAAAACAAAACAAACAAAAAACAAAATGGAGGAAATGTATATAGACAGATAAAATAATTGATAGAGCAAATAATAATTTATAGCATAGCCCTTGCCTCTCAATTACACATCATAATCTAGAAAATAAAGTGTCTAAATGTCATATTGTGAACTCTCAATTAAATTGTGTGGCATGGTCATTTTAACTCAAATTTGTCCTTTTCCTAATTTCTCAGATTTTAAAATCATATCTCCAGCTATCCTAATGAACTAAATCTTTTTAAGTGTTTTCCTTTTAAATTACTGGGTGTGCTATATTTTACTTTTCATTGTATTCATGATTCATTAAAACTCTTAAGAAATCTAAGTTGAAACTTTGGTAACTAGTGGTTTTTGAAAGTTATTAGATGTTACAAAACAACAGTTTTAATCAGACCCAGAATTTGTATTCTCATTAATGTTTGTGATTTGCTTTTATTTGTATCGTTTCCTCTTTTCCTGCGCTATCTTCCCCAAACTCTGAAGAAAGTATTATTTGTCATATTGTACATAAGAGAAAACTGAGGCTAAGAGAGTTAATCGGCTGA